>NW_026261606.1:0-85611 GCF_900747795.2 Erpetoichthys calabaricus | reverse complement strand
ATAGCTAGAGAGAGATCGATAGAGAGAGACACACACAGACACACAAGAAGAGAGCGATAGACACACACATATGATAGAGAGAGAGAACACACACACACACACACACACACAGATATAGATATATATATATATATATATTATATATATATATATATATATACACACACACACAGATATATATACTATATATATATATATATATACACACACACACACAGATATATATATATATATATATATACACACACACACACAGATATATATATATATATATACACACACACACACACACAGATATATATAGTATATATATAATATATACACACACACCACAGATAATTATATATATATAATATATATATATATAGATATTATATATTATATATGTATATATATATATATATATTACACACACGCATACATACATACATACACACATATATATATATATACAGTGATCCCTCGCTATATCGCGCTTCGCGGCTTCACTCTATCGCGGATTTTATATGTAAGCATATTTTAAATATATATCGCGGATTTTTTGCTGGTTCGCGGATTTCTGAGGACAATGGGTCTTTTAATTTCTGGTACATGCTTCCTCAGTTGGTTTGCCCAGTTGATTTCATACAAGGGACGCTATTGGCAGATGGCTGAGAAGCTACCCAACTTACTTTTGTTTCTCTCTCTCTCTCGCGCTGACTTTCTCTGATCCTGACATAGGGGGTGTGAGCAGGGGGGCTGTTCGCACACCTAGACGATACGGACGCTCGTCTAAAAATGCTGAAAGATTATCTTCACGTTGCTATCTTTTGTGCAGCTGCTTCCTGAAACGACATGCTGCACGGTGCTTCGCATACTTAAAAGCTCAAAGGGCACGTATTGATTTTTCACTGTTTGTTTTCCTCTGTCTCTCTCTCTCTCTCTCCCTGCTCCTGACGGAGGGGGTGTGAGCTGCCGCCTTCAACAGCTTTGTACCGGCGGTGCTTCGCATACTTAAAAGCCAAACAGCCCTATTGATTTGTTTGGTTTTCTCTCACTTTCTGACATTCAGTGCTCCTGACGCGGACTCCTTTGAAGAGGAAGATATGTTTGCATTCTTTTAATTGTGAGACAGAACTGTCATCTCTGTCTTGTCATGGAGCACAGTTTAAACTTTTGAAAAAGAGACAAATGTTTGTTTGCAGTGTTTGAATAACGTTCCTGTCTCTCTACAACCTCCTGTGTTTCTGCGCAAATCTGTGACCCAAGCATGACAATATAAAAATAACCATATAAACATATGGTTTCTACTTCGCGGATTTTCTTATTTCGCGGGTGGCTCTGGAACGCAACCCCCGCGATGGAGGACGGATTACTGTATGTATAATTAATATATATATATATATATATATATATATATATATATATATATATATATATATATATACACAAACACATATACCGTGTATATACATATATATATTTACATATGTACATATATATACACATATATATACACATGTACATAAATATATATATATACATATTACAATTGTTATAGTTCTGTTTGTATACCACGTTGTCAGTTCAGCACTCCGGTTGTAATATGACCAAGCCGTGCAAGCTTACTGTTGAGAATGCAACGTATAGTTGTACAGGAGAAAAGCAATCTTGCCTCAAATCAATGGCAACCTTTTGTAGGTCTATGAAGTTAATGTAAACTTTAGGTTTACACGGTGCTTTGTTTCCGACGTGTTGCGTTCAGTCAGTTCACGTGAGCCGCTCTCTTGTGTGATGTTGCGATGTCCACGGCTTTATTTAATGTTAGCTAAGACTCGGCACTTCAAAGTTTCTCACTACAGCAATTTTAACTCCGTTACAAAGTGATCCAAATCTCGTTTATACCTCGTGTCTTCTCATTAAACTTGTATCTCGTGAATATGGTATTGCAAACGTCAGCGGGAGCGTTTCTATAAACTTAATTTAAACTTACGGTTTACACCGTGCTTCGCTTCTTATTGTTTCGCTGCCTTCTCAATTGTGTAATGAATGTTTTCTTCAGCGCTCTTTGGGGCTCTTCCTTGTTTTCTACGTACTGCGTTCACGGTCAGTTCACGTGATTACGTGGGAGGTGTGATGACGCGATACGCAACTCCGCCTCCCACGGCCAGTGAGCTGCAGTCCATTACAGTATATGGACAAAAAAGAGGTTCCAGTTATGACCGTTACGCTTTGAATTTCGAAATGAAACCTGCCTAACTTTTGTAAGTAAGTTGTAAGGAATGAGCCTGCCAAATTTCAGCCTTCCACCTACACGGGAAGTTGGAGAATTAGTGATGAGTCAGTCAGTCAGTGAGGGCTTTGCCTTTTATTAGTATAGATATGCTTACATATAAAATCCGCGATGGAGTGAAGCCACGAAAGCGAGGGATTACTGTAACACCAAATATTGATTTGATTTAGATTTTTCTTTTATTCGCTCACTTTGCATTTTGTAAATTGATAACAATAAACAATCATTATATTTCTGAAAGCATTCTTTGTTTACAGCATTTTTTCACACCTGCCTAAAACTTTTGCACAGTACTGCATATATATATATATAGATATATATATATATTTTGATAGATAGATAGATAGATAGATAGATAGATAGATAGATAGATAGATAGATAGATAGATAAGGATAGCAATATATTAACACTTGGAGGTAAATACCTCTCCTACAATAGAAAAGCTAAATACCCCAAAATACCTTAATGGATTGAAATTTTATGATGTCACAGAAAAAGGAAAATCAGCTAACATGTATTTTATTTGTCAATAAATTTTTAGTTTTCAATATTTATTAATATGATGCTAACTTACATGCTTGGTGCAGTGCTAAGAGCATTTTTTATGCAAACAAAGGAAGCCTTTGTCCCTAACCACTGTATTACAAGAGGGATAACAATCATTGGTAAGAGATAAAGACAATGTTATTTAACAAAGAGATAATGCAATTACATTTACAATATGTAAGATTTAAACAATACCATGACCTAATATATAAATGTACATTAAAATGTACTATTTCAACCAACAGCTTTTGGTTCACAACTATGTGTGTTCATATAAAATCAACTAAAATTAGCATACACCTCACCTTTATGAAATCAATTAGCGTGTTGTATATGTGGGCTCCTTTAGGTAGAAAGAAGCAGCTACCAGGACTCATTTCATGAAAAAAATACAGTTCCTGGTCCTGAAAAGAAAAATTAAAAAAGGTTATGTAAACCAGTGTGGACAAAGAGAGAGACACAAAATGTCTGTGAAAAACTAGAAATACAAACCTATGATAACAAGTGAACTAATCTATAAATTAAAATACAAATGAAATATCATTTCTGATATCATTAATCACTCTCTCCAGAGCGGCTCAGTCCCACTGGCCTAGAAAACTGCAAAAAGTAGACCTCTTTTAAAAATAATCTTCTTTGGACCCTGAAGTGATAGCAAACTATCGTTCGATTTCCAACCTTCCATTTTTGTCTAAGGTTTTGGAAAAGGATGTTTTGGTCCAACTTCAGGATCACCTAAAAAATTCAAACTGTTTGAAAAATTTCAATCTGTTTTCCGATCTTCTCACAGTACAGAGACAGCCCTGGTCAGAGTCACCAATGACCTCCTGATGGCTGCTGACCAGGGCTCTCCATCACTCCTTATCCTCTTGGACTTCATAGTTACATTTAATACAGTAGATCATAATTTCTTCTCCATCGTCTTCATTATATAATTGGACTTTCTGGCACTGCTTTGGAGTGGTTTGAGTCCTATTTCACAGATAGTGCTGAGTATGTGGCCCTGGTGGATGCTAAATCTTGTACCCACACTGTCACCTGTGGGGTCCCAGAAGGATTAATCCTTAGGCAGACCCTTTTTAGCATCTACAGTTAGGTCCATAAATATTTGGACAGAGACAACTTTTTTCTAATTTTGGTTCTGTACATTACCACAATGAATTTTAAATGAAACAACTCAGATGCAGTTGAGGTGCAGACTTTCAGCTTTAATTCAGTGGGGTGAACAAAACGATTGCATAAAAATGTGAGGCAACTAAAGCATTTTTTTAACACAATCCCTTCATTTCAGGGGCTCAAAAGTAATTGGACAATTGACTCAAAGGCTATTTCATGGGCAGGTGTAGGCAAGTCCATCATTATGTCATCATCAATTAAGCAGATAAAAGGCCTGGAGTTGATTTGAGGTGTGGTGCTTGCATGTGGAAGATTTTGCTGTGAACAGACAACATGCAGTCAAAGGAGCTCTCCATGCAGGTGAAAGAAGCCATCCTTAAGCTGTGAAAACAGAAAAAAACCCATCCGAGAAATTGCTACTACAATATTACGAGTGGCAAAATCTACAGTTTGGTACATCCTGAGAAGGAAAGCAAGCACTAGTGAACTCAGCAACGCAAAAAGACCTGGACGTCCATGGAAGACAACAGTGGTGGATGATCGCAGAATCATTTCCATGGTGAAAAGAAACCCCTTCACAACAGCCAACCAAGTGAACAACACTCTCCAGGGGGTAGGCGTATCGCTATCCAAGTCTACCATAAAGAGAAGACTGCATGAAAGTAAATACAGAGGGTGCACTGCAAGGTGTAAGCCACTCATAAGCCTCAAGAATAGAAAGGCTAGATTGGTCTTTGCTAAAGAACATCTAAAAAAGCCAGCACAGTTCTGGAAAAACATTCTTTGGACAGATGAAACCAAGATCAACCTCTGCCAGAATGATGTCAAGAAAAAAGTATGGAGAAGGCGTGGAACAGCTCATTATCCAAAGCATACCACATCATCTGTAAAACACGGTGGAGGCAGTGTGATGGCTTGGGCGTGCATGGCTGCCAGTGGCACTGGGACACTAGTGTTTATTGATGGTGACACACAGGACAGAAGCAGCCGAATGAATTCTGAGGTGTTCAGAGACATACTGTCTGCTCAAACCCAGCTAAATGCAGTCAAATTGATTGTCCATCTGTATCATGAAATGCCGCCCAATGACCCAAAACATACAGCCAAAGCAACCCAGGAGTTTATTAAATCAAAGAAGTGGAAAATTCTTGAATGGCCAAGTCAGTCACCTGATCTTAACCCAATTGAGCATGCATTTCACTTGTTGAAGACTAAACTTCGGACAGAAAGGCCCACAAACAAACAGTAACTGAAAGCCGCTGCAGTAAAGGCCTGGCAAAGCATTAAAAAGGAGGAAACCCAGCATCTGGTGATGTCCATGAGTTCAAGACTTCAGGCTGTCATTGCCAGCAAAGGGTTTTCAACCAAGTATTAGAAATTAACATTTTATTTCCAGTTATTTAATTTGTCCAATTACTTTTGAGCCCCTGAAATGAAGGGATTGTGTTAAAAAAAAAATGCTTTAGTTGCCTCACATTTTTATGCAATCGTTTTGTTCATCCCTCTGAATTAAAGCTGAAAGTCTGCACTTCAACTGCATCTGAGTTGTTTCATTTAAAATTCATTGTGGTAATGTACAGAACCAAAATTAGAAAAAAGTTGTCTCTGTCCAAATATCTATGGACCTAACTGTATATGCTACCCCTGGGTCACATCATCAGCAGGCATAGAGTTTCATTCCACAGCTCTACGTGAGACTGGATTCGACTTCTCTTACACCTCCATCAACCCATTCCTCCCGCTTGTATGAGATTGAGGCCTGGATGTCTAAGAACTTCCTTAAGCTGAACAGCACCAAAACTGAAGCTCTTTTAAGTGGTACCCCCCATCAACTTCGTTCCTCTGTAAATTGTATTTCCTTTTCTGACCGTACCATTACCCTCTCCCCTTCTGTTACAAATCTGGGTGTCAAGTTAGACTCCCATCTGTCATTTGATACACACGTCCATCACCTTTGCAAAATTGCATTCCTTCATCTCTGAAACATAGCCAAACTCCGTCCTTGCCTCTCCCTTTGTGATGCTGAAAAGCTGGTTCATGCCTTTGTCTCCTCCAGGCTGGACTATTGTAATGCACTCCTCATTGGGATACCCAACAAGAGCATTCAAAAGCTCCAACAAATTCAAAATAGTGCTGCTTCAAGGATCCTGATGAGGGTGCGGAAATAAACATATTTCACCAATCCTTTGGTCACTTCTTTGGCTCCCTATTCACCTATGTATTGAATACAAACTCTGTTTGCTCACTCATCAGTGTATTCATGGAAATGCTCCACCATATCTTAAGGAACTCCTTATATTACAATCCACTACAAGAAACCTCCATTTTGCAAATACCTACCGCCTTCGCCCCCCTATGACCAAACTTCATACAATGGGTGACTGAGCTTTGCAGTCTCTGCTCCACGGCTCTTGAATGCCCTACCAGAGAACCTGAGAACTCAGCAGAATGTTGGCTGTTTTAAAAAAACAGCTGAAGACTTTTCTATTTAGGAAAGCATATTAACTAGAATGCCACTAATTATTGTTTTATCTCTGTTTTTATCTTGTTTTGTCTTTGTTAATTTTTATGTAGCACTTTGAGATTTACTACAAATGTAAAGTGCCTTATAAATAAAATTAATTATTATTAAATATAAATAACTAACTATCTTTAAATTCTGCAAGAGTAAATACAGAAAGACATGAAAGAAGTTATCTGTTTTTCTGATCTTCTACATAATTTAGTAGACAGTTTTATTTGGTTTATTTTTATTATGCTACATGATTATAAAGAATACACTAAAATAATGTAAATGTTGAAACATAGAAATGCTAGATCCAAAGAGAAAAGAAAAATCACATGAAACCAATTTCATGCTTCTTGATTAAACATTAAAATTATAAAGATCTAAATTTTATGACAAAAATTAACTCTCGTTAACTTCCTCACGTGAACTAAGAAGAAAACAAACGTTTACATCCACCATCTCATGAGATTGTAACTTTTTTTTTAAATAAGCTAAATAAATGTTTTAAGGTCATTCCTGTTTTGTGGTTTGTCTGATACTTTCAAATTCTGTCACATATTACGTAAAAAAAATTAAAACTTACAACATGTACTAAAGAATAGCTTTGAAACAATGACAGTTACTTCAAATGATTTGTCTTAGCCCTTCCACTACCTTATATTGTAGTTACTTGCTCTACCTGTGTGCACAATGGATTTTTCTTCAGGTACCTCCTCCAATATTTCAATGAACCAAAAAGTATGGAAGTTCACTGATAAACTATGAGCATGTTGTGTTGTGTCAATGAGTAGACATAGCAATGGACTGGCATCAGGCCTAACTCCTATTCTGTATCCAATACAGACAAGTGGAATTAGATTAAGTAACTTCAGAAAATGGATGGATGTTCCCTAACACAGGGCACATGAAAAGGGGAGTAAAATACAGTATTGACAAGACCTATTAATGTAATGTTTATAGAAACTAGGGGGCTCTGCCCCCTGCTCACTTCGCTTGCCCACCCCCGGGTTTGGTTTACTGGATATACAATTTAAAGAGATTGTTAGTTTCATGGGAATTGTTACATATGCATTATTTTCACTTTTACTTTAAAACTTTAAAACAATACTTGTCCTTTATTTCCAGCCTCGGGTGTGGTTACATATCTTACTCGCAGGACATATATAACGCTGCTCGTGTTGTGAAGGGGGTGTGGCTGAACACATGCTAAGGAGGTGCCGTCGGATCATCTGCTGTCTATTCTGCTGCTGTTGTGCTGCCCGTCGATCATTTTAAAGCCTGTACAGCAGCTGTCCTATTGACACTTCGCATCTCTGCTGCTTGCGTTGTGAAGGGGGTGGGGGGGTTAGGGTGGCTGAACGCACGCAAGGAGAAGTGGTCGGATCATTTGCTGGGTTTCTGCTGCTGCGAGTTGCATGTTTTGCTTGTCGTTGTTTTAAGAGCTGGGAGCAAGTTAAAGTGTCTCTCGCGGGACTTCAAATTGTCTTCCAAGAAGATCACGTCTAGTCTCCCTCCCAAAGATTTTTTTTTTTTTTTAAATAGAGATAGTTTAACTATACTTAATGGCCTCATGACAAAGGGAGTGTTGTCCACAAGTTTAAAAATTAGTATAAGAATCTAACACAAAGATTGCAGGCATATACAAAGCTTCATACAGAGCATTCATCCTTATATTTTATAATTTTATACATATAAAGGTTTAAGAAAAATGGCAGCATATACCTTTATTACGAAAAACACCGTAAAGCAGCACAAATTTTAAAAAGTGGACAATTTACCTTGCCAATTTTACGATGATCCCGTTTTTTTGCCTCCTCTTGCTCATTTTCATAGTCTTTCAGTTGCCTAACACTTGGGAATGAAATTCCATACACACGGTGAAGGGTTTCCTTTTTAGAATTTCCTTGCCAGTACACAGAGGAGTTCTGAACAAAAGGGTAAAAAAATGGTGCTGGAACCTGAAATTTTATTTGAGCATTTCACAGTTTTACACATCAATGACAGATCTTACCTTAACCAATTTGAACGCCTTTAATTTGCCCGTATGAGGAATGTGCGGGCCATGACAAAGATCTACAAGAGTTCCACACCTTTTAATAAATAAAATTTTAAAAAATAAATAAAAAAAAACATCAAAAACATTCTATAATAATTTTCTTTCATGCTATAGATGTTGATATAGGTATTACCAATTTCAAAAATCTGTTACTTGTTAGACGGCACAGTGGCGCAGTGGTAGCGCTGCTGCCTCACAGTTAGGAGACCTGGGTTCGCTTCCCGGGTCCTCCCTGCGTGGAGTTTGCATGTTCTCCCCGTGTCTGCGTGGGTTTCCTCCCACAGTCCAAAGACATGCAGGTTAGGTGGATTGGCGATTCTAAATTGGCCCTAGTGTGTGCTTGGTGTGTGGGTGTGTTTGTGTGTGTCCTGTGGTGGGTTGGCACCCTGCCCGGGATTGGTTCCTGCCTTGTGCCCTGTGTTGGCTGGGACTGGCTCCAGCAGACCCCTGTGACCCTGTGTTTGGATTTAGCGGGTTGGAAAATGGATGGATGTTACTTGTTAGTACTACAAGCTCAAGCATAGTCTAATAAATACCTGTTTAATTAACAGTAATTAATACTGCAAAGATGATCTCTGATTTTCATATTAAAGGAAAAATGCAACAGATTTCAACCAAAATTGCAGATACTACCGCTCTAATCTGAAGACCAGCGACAGTGATACATAACAGTGCAGTACAAAGCTTCAGTTCATGATCTTACCTGTACACTGTGGCAGATGGCTCTCTAATCTTCTCCTCGATATAATGCAACTTAAATCTGTTATGCTGAAGAAGTAAAAACATTTGATATAATTAAAATAGTGCTAGCAGCAGGCTTTGATTTAAAACATTTTTCGCTCAGTAGCTGACACTAACTATACGCTGCTCACCTTTTTCAGAACATGTTTCTGAATGAATAGCATTTTTTCAAAAATGAAACGTTATAAATTCTACTTGTCTTGCATTGTAGATTATGAACTGGAGTAAAATATTTAAAATCAGGGAGTAACTCAACTGCTTCATTCAGACCAAAAGAGATATAATCCCTCCACCTGGGTCTTAAAAAGAACAGAAGAAAGTTGCAGAATGTAGGGTGGTCTGGGCAGTCAAGCTTAATATGCTGTAAAGACTATCCTCACCAAAGTAAAAATGAAATGAATCGATATAGACAAATGTTAAATATGCCATCAGACAGGTAAACACTTATAAAATCAAAGTATTTTAATGGACATTGAAAATTCTTTACAAGTTAGTTTCTGCCAACAAAAAGTGAACCTGATGCTGAGCTGCCAGTCCTCCAGCATTTTTCAGGCAAATAAATATGAAATATTTAATGAATATGAACTGATGAGAAGATACAAAATCTAGTAAATTTACTGTCTACAGCTCCAAAAACTAAACCATTGATTTATAAACATCTGCTCTCTTCCTGAACACACTTAAACCAATTGCAACTCATGAGAAGTAGAAATCTATACTAAGGGTAGGAATCAATAAAAAAAACATTAAAATATGTAATCATATAAGTACTTAAATCATGAATATACAAATCAAAAAATAATGTAGAATGAACACAAAGAAATTTAAAAAAAAAATGTAATGGCATAGCATAAAAAATTACCTTAAACCTGAATGTTTAACAAAATTCTACTTGAGAAAGTACAACCTGAATTTGAATGCCTTCCTAAAAGGGCAAGTTGAAAAGCAGGCAATAAGAAAACAAGGCCAATGTATTATAAGCACCTACAAAAATAATCTTGTGTTAATTATCAGATGTGTCAAAGTAAATCAAAATGATTAAAACAACTGCAGATTTTGAATGAACTGATAAGGACTGATTTAACTGAAAGTATAAGCATTTCCTAAATGGGCATACATTAAAATTGTGTTAAAACTGAGTAAATACCATCCTTAATTGTTCATCGTCAATGACTTGATAATTATATTCTACACAACGTTTTTCAACAGCTGTGCTTTTAAAATAACAGTGTAGTGCTACTGACATAAAAGCAGTTCCGCAATTACCGTTTTGCAGAAACAGTACTTAGAGTGCATTGTAACAGCCAGGAGATAGGTTGATTGTCCAGCTGCCTGAGTGCGTGTTTGCCAGCGACTCTCGCAGAGCTGAGGGACAGTGGGCATACGAATGCTGACTAAGTGCTATGTCTGCGAGCATCAATCTTCAAACCGATTTTTTCATGCCATCTCTGGCAGTCATGAGTCTTTAGACAGTTTAGCATGTTTATGACATTTGTTTGTAATTGGTAGAATCATGGTGTGGCTTTGGATGTTCTGGATTACAAAAGGTGTACCACCACAGAAAAAAGGGATTGGAAAACACTACTGTACATCTTTGCATCTGGCATGCAAAATGCTATCTCGCCTAAAATGAACACTAGTATGAGGCGATCACCTTGTTGCCTACCCTGGATGCAACAATATTTTTTAACGCGTTAAACTGGCCACATTAATCAGAAAAATTAATGCCTAATACGGCCTAATAATTATAATAAAAATGCATCTGAAAATTTGTACCTATAGTATCTAACTTTCTCTAACAGTGTTAATACCTAAGCTTAATTTTCACAAAAGAGAGTCACTTACCAAATGCAAATATTCTGATTGAATTTGAACACATACTTGTATAATATTGTGCTTCGCAATTATTACATTTAGCATTTTACTTGCATCCTGGAAATGTACTTGACACAATAAAAACATCTATACTGATCATGAACAACATCAATTCAGAATTCAAAGATGATACTGAATAAACACTACCTTAAACAGCTCACAAAGTTCCTCCCGAGGGACTTGCACTCTTTCAAAAAAGTGTTTCCTATTAATAATCTGAAGACATAACTCCTCCAAAGAATGAAGATCACTGCTGCATACTGAACTGTTTTATTAAAAGAGACAGTACAGAAAGAACTTTTAACATATAACACATACATTTCAAAACAAAAAGAACAAAGTAACTACATTTTGAAGAAACCATATAAATGTTTGAGATACACTGCACTGATGCTTCATTTACAAGTATAACATGGGTTTGGGAAGGCCATTTTTGTAAGTTACTGTTGAATTTATAGAAATACTCTTTAGTACTGCAGAAGATCAAATGTGGCCTTCAATAACTGACTGGTGACACTTCCAAACCTGTGATCACCATTTTTTCCACTACGCTTCTCCTGAAAATGACTTGCAGGAGAAACATGCTGGCTAAGCTAACCAGGCCATTCGTTTCTCTGGAACTTCAAATACTTTCTGGGAAATTTCCAGCTACTCCAAGGTCAGCAAAAAGTTACAGTAATTCTTCCTGCTTGTCCTGGACCTACTCCTGGGTCGCCTCTTAGTACGTTGTACCTTGTTTGGTTTTCATGGGCAGGGCATTCTAGGAAAATGCCTAAACCATCTTAACTGGCACTTGTCAATCTAGAGAAGCAGCAGTTCTACTCCAAAGTTCCACATCCCATCAAGGAGACATGGAGAGAATCCTGTTTAAGAACCTTGCTTCTAGCACATGTACTCTCAATTTCATTCATGCACTACACAGAACACATGACCATAGATGAAGCTGGGAATGCTGACTGACTAGTGAATCGAAAGATTAGTCTGAGATTTCTTCTCCCAACTCACTAGAAGTACACTAGTACATGATCACAAAAAGAAAAGATGAAATCCTTAAGTTTCCAAAATTGCTACCCTTCAGAGTTTTTCTGCACTGTAACAGAAATTATATGCCGCCTTTATGTGGTCAGACATCCACCCTGAATACACTCCGTTTAATACCAGGCATGCAACCACGACTTTAACTTCACAAATACCAAGACCAAATGATATAGAGCAGCTTCCTCAAAATTAAATATTCTTGAAGAATATTGAATATATTTGTATACATTCACATACAGTACTGACTGTAACTTTCCATGACCCCTGAAATCGCTATACAAGTAAAAAGAGATGGTCCACTGTCAGTTCAACTATCTGACAAACTCTCCACTCCATTATCCCAGTGCAGTCTTTCCCAGAAAGGAGGAAGAGTATGAGTCATCAAGAACTGGAAAACATTCTCATCCCTCTTTAATGATAACCACCTGGACGATGCCCTGTACTCCCCCCTAAGTCATCAAATAGTTGCAAGTACTGTACCTCTGACACTGCCCAAATGTAATTTTCCACCACCTCCATTCATACACTGGCTTCCTGTTTGGTTACTACTGTGGCTGATGCCTTTCAGGCTTGTCATTTAGTCAGGGGTCGCCAACTCTGGTCCTGGAAGACCACTATGGGTGCAAATTTTCATTCTAACCCTTTTTCTTAATGAGTGACCTTTTTTTACTGCTAATTCACTTCGTTTTAATTCATTTTAATTTACTTGCTCTTGAAGACTCACACCCCTTAATTGTTTCTTTTTCCTTAATTAGCAGCCAAATAATAATGAGATACAAAATGAGCCAAAACAACTGGTGTCCATAAAAATAAAGAAAGATGAATGTCTCAGGAATGCTGATCTGCTCAGGTCCACAAAACATTTGAACAGAAAAGAGAAAATCAGCAATTACAGAAATGTTTGCTATTGCACCACGAGAGCAGAAACAAGCCACGGAATTAAAGAACGGGTTTAATTAATAACAAGAATCAGCGGCAAATTAAGAAACTGGTTAGGATGTAATTGGTTGGAGTTTGAGGTCCTGACTTATTTTGCCTTCTGCTGGCTCACTCACTTCACATTTCATTTCTGTTTGGGTGCCACTTAAGGAAAGCAATGAAGCAACTCAGAGGAAAGATGAAGAAATTCAGGGGAACAAATCTTAAAAAAGCAATTCAATTAAAATGAATTCACAAGAAGTTAATTAGAAAAACAAACAGGGCACTCATTAAAAAGGGTTAGAATGAAAACCTGTAGCCATGGTGGTCCTCCAGGACCGGAGTTGGTGACCCCTGATTTAAATCAAACCTGTAGATGTACCTGCTAAAACTGTATAAAAGGCCTATTTCTTATATTTAGACCATATCTCCTTATACCTATCTCTATTACTTAGGTCTTGAATACAGTCCATTTAGACTCAATGTCATTGACCTTTTATGATAGGCAGTAGAAACTCTTCTGGAGGTAAGAGTTGAACTAATTCTGAACAGAGTCATTCACTAATCCTTAAAACCATTGAACTCACAGCCAAAGGAGTTTTGTGATCGGCAAAATTCACATCGACACAGGAAGTATTCCGTTTCTTCCACATACTCGTATTACCCCTAAAATTCCCACCCCATTAATCAATTTATATAGTTACAGATCTTTCAATAAAGTGTCAGCAAGGAATATCTCTCATCATTCAGTGCTTATCCCACCAGCTTTATTGCCTGTGGCCCTGCATAGGATTACTTTGTTCCATACTTTTAGGAAACTTAATTC
The DNA here is from genome assembly GCF_900747795.2 of Erpetoichthys calabaricus. Taxonomy (NCBI): domain Eukaryota; kingdom Metazoa; phylum Chordata; class Cladistia; order Polypteriformes; family Polypteridae; genus Erpetoichthys; species Erpetoichthys calabaricus. Next base: position 71,713 of record NW_026261606.1, on the reverse strand, counting down.
TAAGAAAAGTAATACATTGTCACACTTAAAACAAATTCAGTTTGCAATATTCTGTAAATGTATTAAGAGATGCATATACAAGTATTTTATAGTTTCCAAAAAATCAATTATCTTATGATAACTGCAAAGAAATGACACACAGTTGTCCCAACTTGTAACTTCATCATGAAGAGGTCAGAGAAGACTGAACAGTCTACTATATACTACTGAGTAAAGAAAATTAACTGGGCGACATTTCACATTGGGGAAAGTATCAAAAACAAAAACATGTTTTGGTGCTGAGATTTGATCAATAACATATCAAAACAACACAAGCTAGAAACAGCATGACAAAAGGCTGTTATGAGATTTTGACAATTGACAGTTCTGCCATGTACAAAAGGGGTGAGAAAACTTTTTTGGTAATGTGTCAAAATGTCAACATAACTCATGCAGTGGGCCATACACAATCTAAGTGTACATCTATGAACCCAGGCAACCTACTAGGGCTGGGCCAACAATTAAGTCTTTAAATGTCATTAATTGTAAGAGAAATATCTGTAATTTTGATAATATCAAGTTAAAAAAAGACTTTGTCAACACACAATTATTACATTAAGAATGCATTTATGCTATTTCCAACTCTTATTTACATAAAATATGTGTGTGTGTGTATATATATATATATATATAAATTATTACAAAAAAAAAAGTGTGGTATTTCATGCTTTACACATAGACAGCTTGCTGATAAAACATGTTCGTTTATATCCTCGCTAATGGTCGCTTTATCATATATTATAAGCCCACTGAATCTAGAAAAAGTCCTTTAAATCTGGCCAGATGTGGCCCACTGACCATAGTTTGTCCACCCCTCTTAGTTGAAAAGCACAAAAACACAAAGGTACATTTTAAAAGTAAAAGCAAGTTTGTGCTCACCCCTTATCCAAATACATGTCATAAAAAAACCCATTTTCAGTGTTTGGACCATGGCAGAGTGATCCTCCATAGAACTGCTCCATGGCACAACCAAGAACATGTGCACTGGAGTGCCACAACACCTGTGAGAAAAGGACTTGTGTCAAATGGCTCTGATTATCAGGAAACCTTATTAATTCTTATTAACTTGGGTTTAGGTTTGTCAGTTCTTGAATTTTGGCCAAAATAACTCTTGCTGATTAAGTTGAAAGCAAAGCACTAAAGTATGCATTTAACTATAATACTACTACTACTACTTAATACATTTTAACACTGTGATCTTAAATTACCAACACAAATGAATTCTTATTCATTATGGGATAACCAGCTCACCAGTTACTTAACTGTGAAATCCACAGGCATTTTCAAAGAGTTTTAATCATGTTCTTTGACTCATGATAGACATGGGGTGCTTGGGAACAAACACCGTACCCAGAACAATCACCAGGTGGGACCAGACATCCAAATAGAAGAGTTTCATTAAAGTTTTATATTTTTCAAGTGACAGTTATTTTTACCACAGTCATGGTGAAACAGGAAACTAAGTTCTTAATTTAAGCATTTTTGTTTAAAGTGGGGCATATTGGGCATAGACACAAATATGACATAAAAGACCTTAAACTTACCTGATACACCAATTTTCAAGCCAAAAATGTTTGAATTCTGATCCATTCACTTTCCCTATAGTGACAAGTACTATCTACCTGTCTGCCTTCCTTCCTTCAGATGCATGCACAGTGTAAAACAGTGCATTCATTGTTGTTTTTCAGGGGAAAAAAATTAAAAGAAGTCAAGTTGTATTCTTCATCACCTTACCCATGTCCCTCCGAAGCAACCTTTCACCACTGTGGCGTGTTTTCCCATAGCTTGTTTCGTTAGTGTTGAAATTGTCATTTCTGCTGTTAGCAGAGAACTTAATTGAAAATTCTCCTTAACCCATGGGGCTGGAGTTCCAAAAACCAGTGATAAAATTCATTACTTGTAATTTCCTCAACATACCTCAAAAACCCAGATGGCATGTTTTCTGAAATTGAAAACTTTACTCCTTCAATGTGGACATATTCAGTAGGTTTCAAGGCTTATCTCCCTGCAACACCTACTGTCTGCTTTGCTGCTCCGTAGACCCCAATTCTACTGTTTTAGGTTTTATAAAAAAAAAATTGTCTCAAATAAGAACAGAATCTACCATAGCAAATTAATGTATACCATGATCATGAAAAATAACTTTGACTTGAAAAATATCTAACATATCCTTTGAAGTAAAGAGTTGCACCATATATTATTAGCAAGAAGTCTAACAAAAAAAGGAACACAACAAGATACAAAAAAATGTATGCCCCTTGGGCCTAACTCCACCCCAAGGTACCGTAAAGTGGATCTTATAATTCACCTTCTCTTTTATCTGTCATCTGTATATACCACGAGGTCAACCTTGTCTCACATTTCCAACTGACTCCAAGCTCCCCCATGAGTGTTCAGAAGCTCTCTTTGAAAGTTGGACCCAGGAGAATTCCCACTGCCAGTTATGCATCTGAGAACCACTTCAAGGTCACCTTGAACTTCACAAAAATAATGAGGTCCTTCCCCGGAGATCCCACAGATGACACCAAATATTGCTGCCAACAGGGTTCCCTATAGGGAACTACAATTCCGAGACAAGCTTGCAGGAGTCTATTATAGCAACGCAAAAATGTGGTTCCCCCTCTAATAAGATAGGCAATGACTTAGAACATAACTTGTCATTTTTTATTTTTTTTAATTTTATTCTCCTGTATAGTGGCTCTTAGACATGCCACCAGGCTGCAACACCCCTCCCATTTAACTCTGCAAACCCCATGTCTTCCACACAGCACAGATTATTAATTCCCTTTAGTCCTTAAAAACACTTTCATATAGGTTTATCGTTTTTTTGTACATTTTGTTACATCACAGAAAGAGGTTTCAAATCCATGATTTTGGTAAGATAAAGATCCACCAAAAAAAAAAAAAAGTGTTACTCGTAAAATGTTCATAGTACACTATATCAAAAACACCTACCGCTTTCCCCTCTGTACTGTCAAAACCAAACACCTGCAATTCTCCATTCTCTTCTAGAGGTCTTGTCAAGTCCCAAAATTCTCCATTTACTCTGGCAACCAAAGCAGTTTTTGCAAGGCTAGGTCTGCAAATAGAATATAACGAAGCAAACGTGACAAAAGATGGCCAAAAAATTTGAACTTTTCAAACAAGTCAGTGCCCAAAATCTTCAACCAATAGAGAGATACAAAAAGATTTGTCAGCTTCATTAAACACTACAGGTAATTAAAAAAAAAAAAAAATCAGTTAAATGCAAAAAAAAAAAAAAAAAAAAGTATTAAATACAAATCAGACCTACAGAAAGCATTTATTTTCTGGACTCCTTATATTACAGTGTACAAAAAAATAAATACTTAAATTACTGGTGGTAATCAATCATACTTTAGGTAACAAAAATCTTTCTATATATGCAACAATAAAGTACCTGAACTGAGTCACCAAATCTAAGGGACTTGTCTTCCATGACATTCCCTCCACTTTCTTTCCATCAGGAAGGGAGATCCAAATGGGACGACAATTGAACTCTCCTCTTTCCAACAGTTGTCTGCAATACTTTTCTTTGAGCTGTTCAAAACGTTCTAATCTCTCAGTGTGAAATGATGAGGTCACTGCCTACACAAGCATTGAGAAATGTTAATTTGTATAAAAGACAACCAAGATTAAAAAAAAAAAAAAAAACTACTATACAGGTTGGGAAACATCTCACGTATTGTGTGTTAGTAATATGTTCACTTTTACTAGACACATGAATAGTTCACCAATAAACAGGAAGATTTTTTTTTTTTTCCAACAAATCTAAAACTTGGTATTTTTTATATAAAAGCAACCTAATTCACAGTGATTTTTATATACTTATTGAAGTAAGCTTCAGAAACATAAAAATTAAACAAAATCATGCAGTGAAGTGCAGTCTAATGTGTGGCCTTCCAGTTTGGAATCAGCAAGACTTTCATAAGATTCTTTTTGACAGCTCAAACCCTGCGGTAAAAACGAGGTGAACATTGCACCAATCAACTTAAGTGCTAAGTAATTGAAGAAAATGGACAGCCTCATTTCTTCAGAATCATGATTGATGTTCAAGTTTGTCATGTACATAGCACACAATATGTGCTCACTGGTCCCCTTAAGACATGCCAAATTTTAAATTATATCACATGGACTGTAATAGAATGCTTATACAAACAAAATAAATGCTGGTTGGACATAATCAGAAATAATATCAGATATTAGCAGCCTCCTGAAGCATTTTAAAATAATAATGCCAATGCCCTAATGGAAATTAAGTTAACAAAACTGATGAAAAGCATTCAGCTACTTGGTCCTAAAACAGCATACCAAAACTGATTCGGGCAAAACATCGTATACCTGAATGGGAAACATATGAGCGCATGAAGTATTAAAACAGAAAACGACAATTTATTGAAATGGATAGTGTAACCGGTCGATTTTCTCCAAGGTAGGTAATGCTGTAACAACACACATAATAAAGCAACTGTTTACTTCAAGTTTATCGTGGTTTACTACTGAAAACACACTATTATTTCTGTTGATGTAATGCGAACAAATAAATGTCTTAAGATGAAAAGGTAGTAAACATTGTAGCAGTTCTAAATATTGACGTCGGAACTGATTATCAATTTTGTTTTGTGATGGGATGCTCTTAACTAAATTAAAAATGCCTACTTTTTACTGTTTCTAGAGCTATTCACTGTGGCAAAGTAAGCACAAACGGTACAAACTGCACGAACATTTTTAAAATAGGTGATGTCTCGAGCTACTGTGGAACGTGTGTAACAATGTAACAATATTCTTTCTAAAAAAGCGAAAAATACGTTCAGGTCCACTTTTATACAGATTTGAACTCTTAACATAATTTCAAAACTACTGTGAAACCGCCAACATGAAACACACCTTGCAATACGGTCGGATACAGGGACCACCGATCGCCCGTAATCTCTTTAACGCTGCCCACCACATGCTGCAGAGCCTCATTTAAACATGTCACAAACAGGACACCAAAGATCGCCCAGCACCTACAGGGCGGCCATGACACCGGAAATAAGCAACGCAAACTCTATAGCTGATAGGCAACACAGCAGTCAGAGGCGGGCTTTCACGTCAGATTATCGGGCTGCGTCCCTGCACCAAACCAGCAGGTGGTGCGCTGAAGACACACAGTACTCGAGGGACCAAATCGCATGAGAAGCAAGAACCAGCGCTTGCAAGGCAGTAGCATCAGCTCATTGCTTAACCTTTCAAGACTCCTTACAATCCTTCATTACATTTAAAGGCAAAATAATAATTCTGAGTACACACTTTATTTTTTCTAAAATCCTAATTCAACGTTTCCTGGTAATTCGTCAGTTTAATATTAAATATGACGTGATTCATGTAAGTAAACCTTTTGGCGCAGCAGGATCACCATTTTATCATTCATATTAAAATCAGCAACATATACTGCAGTTATTTCAAAACTTGTGCAAAAGTTCTTAAAAACACACTAAAACATGTACAGATTAAAATTATCCAACCACACAGGTAAAAGCAATGACACTCAAAATTTTAATACTTGAATGGATTTAATGGTCAATACTAAAGCCATACTCATGCATGAAAATAGTTTATATTGTTTACAAATAAACGTAATGCTCCTATGTTATATAGAACGCACACTAAACTGAATTTTGCCATATTGCTCATTTCTTTTACCAGTATTTTTCACCTTCATAAGTGTTTCTCACATTACTGTGCATAAAACATCGTTTTTACATAGTGAGTTAATGTTATGTGGACTTGGAAGTAAAACGTATCTTTCTCTAATTTAGAAATGGTATATCTATATGTTTAGAAGCATGCAAGTGCTAAGCACGTCATTTTTTTTTCTGTAGGATACCCATCAAGGTGCTGGGCAGCTGGAACCAGTCCTTAATGTAAAGACAATCTGTCTGAAACGAGAAGCCGGTATAATTCTGAGACATGAGTCAATTTTGACAGCATAAACTATGACAGTTTCAAAATGATGCAGGATAAAACACAACTTAAATTACAAGCAGTCATCCCAAAGAAGGGGTTCATCAATCTTTACCACATGCAAATCTATGAGATGACTAAGACCTTCTAATGGTAGTCTTTGGCTGGGCCAAAGCCTCACTACCAACTCTTGAACATTCATATAGTTTTAAGGCACATTTTCTATGCAACGCCCTATCAATTAAAAACGACAACATCAAAAGTCCAGACCTACTCTCTTGATTTGCAGAATTTTCCTGCATTAACATTAAGTGGATTCTACAGTTTGCTTTTGTTTGATCTGTTTTGACAATGTTGTTTTTTGGGGTCAGGTATTCTCCATCCTGTTCTAGTAAACATGAAAATGATATTGTAATCTTTAATATGTACCATGTCTTGTGATGACGCTTGATTGTTACAATATATAAAGGACTAACTGGCAACCATGTAGTCCAAATTGACCATTGAAACCAAACAAGCAGGAAAACTTTAAATATAAAGCGCCTCTGCTGGTCATTTAAATGAGGCTCAAGTCATGTGAAAAAGTGGAAGTATTACACCCTTCCAACTACTATGTTCAATTATCTTTAGTACGGAAATCTAACAATGCTCAGTTAAATGATTTAAAATTTTTAAACACTATGGAAAAGGTTAATTTATTTTCATAGCCCATTGCAAACCAATTATGTCAATTAAGTAAAATCTCACCCACTCTTTTTTAGAATGACAGGATTTTGTTTTTCTCACCAGATCATCAGTATTCTGTGGAAATTAAATGCTCTACATACGTTTGCTGGAAATATTAAGATCATCTAAATAAAAAATGTATTGGGATTGATACAATGAACTTCAGGGGCTGCACATTGCCTAATTATTGGATACATTTTTGAAGAATGGATGGTATAATTGAAATAAAAAGAATGACACATGCTCCATAAGCAACACAGCACATAAATGACTATATGTCTATATGCACAGTATACATTAGCAGACAAAGATCAGAAACTATAAATTATTATACAAAATGCCAAGTTTGGGTATTCTTAATTTGGTCACTTTTATAAATCTTACAGTAAGTAAATCTGTTGATCAAGAACTTGAACTGACACATTATCCAAAATATTTAAGTGAAACCTTTTTTTACACAGAGGAAAGATTTTAAAAGGTGCACCTAGAATTGAAAATGAGTAAGTAGTCAAGTTGTTGTTTTCTTTAAGATATTTCTTCAAGTAAGACGTCCTCCATTCTGTAGCAAAAAAATATATGAAGCAATGCACAGGTTTCTTAAAACCGACAACAGCAGACATTAACTAATGAGTTTTAAAACTAATCAACTTCAAAATAGTCTACACCTCTTCACAAAATAGAACTGAAAAATTAAAAAAGCAAGTATTTCTTCCTATTATTCTTCAAAGCTGCCACAAACAACATTTTTCAAGTATTTATTTTAATGTGCATGCCAATTAACTAATGCAGGGTGAATTCTAATCTTATCTGTTGTCAATGTAGACTTTTTATCTTCTCTATAATCAAACTATTCAGTATTTAATACAATGGTTAATAGATGGATTGCAATTTTCTAAACAGCTTATATCTGTATAAAATTGTAAAATCAACAAACTGGAATAGGTTAATCAATTTAGAGAGAAAATGACCATTTGTATCATTTAAGTGATTATCAGTTAACAGATGAGACACCTATATAATAAGTGTCTTTTTCTTAAAATAGCAAAAAAAAAAAAAAGCAATGAAATAAAATGCCTAGATAATTATTTTTACTGGCAAAAACACCACTTCAATTGAACTTGAATACCTAATAAACCTGAATAATGGTTAAGTTGAAAAAAGTACAGATACGGTTATTATTTTTTAAAACTTTGAATGAATTACAGAAGATTTTAATATAAAATCTCATTTAATAACTATTTTATTCATACTATTAAAATTACCAAGTACTTTGTTTCACATTTTAATATTTAATTTGCCTACATGCTAAAAATGTATAATTAAGCAATATCTTTGGTAAAAAAAAAAGTAGACTCCAAGTGTACAATGCATTTTTATTACTGATTTTGATGCTTCAGTTAACTAAGCTAACTTTCATTCACAACATTTATTTATTGCCTTACCAGTTTAGAACTGGGAGATGAATCACACACCTTTAAGAACTGTATAAAGTACAACCGATGTCATACAGCCAATTGTTTTCTTTTTAGACGCAGTAAAATTAAAAACCTTGTACAATCTCATCATTCTGAAAATTGGTTTATCCCCATGCAGTATGTAGTGAACATTGATTGGGGACTCACAATTTTAAAATGGCTTGTTTATTTTATTGTGCTAGTATCTGTTGATTTCCAAAATATGGATGATGGTCTAGAGTCCTGTGTGTGTTTGGGGGTTGTGTGTGCTTTTCATTTGTCTTCATTTCCACTGATATCCCATAGTGAATAATGCTGGTAAGATTAGCAGCAGTAATGGCTTTCCGTATAATGCATAAAAACCTATTAACTTAACCCAAAGATTCTGAATCTTTCAAACACTACCACTACTACACATATGGGCCTCCATCCACCTGGAAAGACATAATCATGGAATCATCAATGAAACATGTAGGACTAATTGAGTAACATTAATTTAACAACCTGGATAAGGCCAATATACTACAGAAAAAGTGACTTTCAAATATTTGCATAAGAGCTAGGTGCTAGCATTCTTTAGTTCTTCGTATATAGCTTCATATTTGGATGGCTTCCTTTCTTTTACACTGATACGGAAATCATCTCTTGGTTGTCCCCTTCTTTTTTTCTATTTAATCTGACTCTCTTCAAAAAATTTTCACAACACAGACCTTTTGCTGTTGGAACATTTTTTAAGGAAATCAAGTGATGAGCCAATGTCCTCCTTTAAATGCTTATCAATCCCTTGTTTCCCATGTTTTCAAAATATATTTCTCACTTGAATCATGCAATGCTCCACACTGTTTTACAATTTTTGTTTTCTTCTCAAGTTCAACATACTTTTTGTTCACTGCCATTTTTTAATCATCTTCAAAAACTAGTATAAAATGAGCATGATTAAAGTTACAAAAACTTTTCATTTTGTCATCTTTATTTTTAACTCCTCTCTTTCCCCCTTTTTTTAATGACCCTGTCAAGCTCCAATCGTTTGGATAACAAAGATTGTGGTGTATCTTTCCCGGAGGCTAATGCTCTCCTCACTGTTTTAGTTCACAAAAAGTTAAATTTGTAAACCCTGTCCTTCACCCACTCTGCTGCTAAACTGCCATAACATCAATGACCATTATTTTTTGAGAGGTATCAAAAATAATGAGTCAGGGGTATATCAGCATTTTCCAAAAAAATACATAATAGTGAGGAACTTTGCGTCTCTTCAGTCCCCTGTATTTTCTTCATTATTAGCTTGTTTTTATTTAATCACTTAATCTGTTCCGTTTTTCTTTTTTGTTTTTGTTATAGTCGAAATGCATACAAAATGTTCCCACAAAACCTATGTATTGAAACAAGCATTAATTAATGATGGTTTAGCTCATTATCAAAATGCATATTTTTCCATTGTGGGATTGCAGTGGCATTTGGATCTATCTGGGGTGCAACAGGTCCCAACTCTGGATAAGACATCAGTCTACTATAGAGAACACTCTTTTCTGGCAAAATGTATACTAATAATTAACCTAAATAGCACTTCTATAGGGTTTTAGATAAAGAATCCATAGAAAAAACCCATTTAAGCACAGGGAGAATGTGGAAACTACACAGATGTGGTGAATAGTTTGGGGACTGAACCAAATATTTTAAATCTGCTATTTCCAATCATTGAATCATTTTGATAAACTAAATTAATATACATTACAATTACCTTCCATGCACACTCTAGGGTGAAACAATGGTATTAACAGGTTTAAAACCTCAAGTAATGGGGTTATTTTATTAGGACACTCCCAAACACATTTTTAGTTTACAAATGTTCTACTACATACTTATGGATTTGTGTGTCTTACAAAGCAGGATGAAAGACTACTCATTTGAACGACGAGTTAAAATTTTAAAATACTGCACTATTTTAAGTATGTTCAACAAAAATACATTTTTGTTGATAGCAGAATAAACACATGAAATATTGTTTCTGAAGATTGTGTAGTTCTGTTTTCGGAAGCCACTTTATCAAAGATTACTGGAGCCTACTGCAACAGCATGAGGCATAAATTTGTAAGCATTCCTTGAAGGTATACTTAATCCAATACAGATCGCATATAAACCCATACAATTATTCAGGGTTTCTGCATCACACGACAATAAATTTCATCATCATTTAAATATTGTTTACATCGTGAGTGGACTTTTCCTGCGATTATTCCAAACACAGGAAGGCAGAGATAAAGGACATGACATGTTTTTCTATCATGAATAAATTTAGTCAATCGCCTAAACCGACACTGTTTCTAAGTTCTTAGTTATAATGGAAAACAATTGCATATCTCTGAAAGGAACTGTCACAAATCTGTTAGTATGAAAGCAGTCTTGGATCTGTTTTAAAACAAAAGATGCAACACACAATTCCCCCAACACAATTAGAGACAGAGTCCTGAAAACAAAAAGAAATGTAGCCTCCTTCAAAATCACAACAGCCAAGAAATTAAAATGTAATTATTTGAAAATTTTACATTAGGTGAGCAGCATGCTGGAGCTGCTGCCCGTTCCAGTTGACATGCCAACATGGATTCAAATCCACATTGTCACATTCTACTGATGCATATGAAGCATTTCTCTCTGAACAGCAGGTTCTTCCTTTAGTTAAACGAAGGGGCCAGCTTGATTGAAGAATCTGAATGGCCTTATTACTTTGGATGGATTTATATTAGCTTTTCAACAGATAAGCATGTTGGTTAGGGAAAGTTCCAGCCTTGTTCCTCTTCCTAGGACTTCTCCACAAGGTATGGGAAATGGATGCACAAAGTTAATGCCACACAGATTTGATAATGTCTTACAGCAAAGCTGAATCAATTAAGCCTTTACAGTACAGAAATTTAAGAAGTAGTACTTTTGTTTTACATACAATTTATTAAGGCCATGTTTTTTGTTAAAACTGCTACACAAGTTTAACTTAACAACAGTTTGACCTGTGGAGGATTTTTTGTTTCCCCAAAAGGTAAGACTTATGATGTGAACAATGAATACAATTTATTTCATATCTGTGCCTAAGCAGCATTATTACACACTTAAATAAGTGAAAGAAAATTATTAAGGACTAATTTTCACTTATCTGGCATACTGTTACATATAACAATACTTCCTTTATCTGTTGCCATTTAGTATACATAAGAGTTATACACTTTAAAGAAAAACTGAAGTATTAATGTTCCAAGTAGATGTAATACAACTACTTGAGATGCTGCAAAGTGTATGATCACTATGCATTTAAAAAATAACCTACACAACTGAGAACAGTTTACTGATCAATGTAACTTGTCAGCATCATAAATACCTCTTTAAAATATCAATTTCCTCCCTAAATATTGTTATTTAAGGAAACTTTTTTTTTTTTTTTTAAATAGGCTATTTGGATTTGAGAAGAAATAATGAATTTACAGGTAAAGAAAAAGTACAAAATTTCACCTTTAATTTTTGCCATTGGGGAAAAAAAAAAACAAAAAAACATTGTTAAATATTTTAAAGTATTACATGGTATGTTCTATGCTTATATTTCAAGTAAGGACAGCGGATGTTAAAATGATTATCATTTCCATATTATAACTGCTTCAATTAAGTGATTATGTCTTTGATACATTATCAATCATATTCTCTTAAAAGACATTTTGAAAAACATTTGCTGACCAACATTTTCAGTTGCCATTTGATTTGGGAGGCTGACTGCAGGATCCTTTTAAACAAGGGAATGATGATGGTGACACAAGCAAAGATGCCACAACTCCAGTGTCCTTGTTACAAATACTTGCTTGGTTACAAAGTAGAACATATATATTTTTCTAATTTTTCTGTAGGCACTTTCTTTTACTACATACATCACAAAGACATGCATGTAAGGTTAACTAGTAATTCTAAGCTGGCCATGTTTAAATGAGTATGAGTGCCCTTTAAAGGGCTGACATCCACATTAAGGCTTGGCTTCTGCTTATGTCCATAATATTTAGCATCAGAACTTTATTGGGTCACTGATGTATCTGGAAAACTCTTAACTGGTGTCTCACTAAATCTGGTGTTGATGAGAGTATTACACTTTGTGGTGAAGCCTCCTTGGATTAGTATATTGTGATAATTTTATCTCTGTCAATACAAAACACATAAGTGGCATTGCAAAACATACCATAAATGAAAGGTGTCACTTTATACTTCTCATATAATCTTTCTCAAATCCAAATTTTCATAATAAACTGCAAAATTAGCAACTATTGAAGGTATTTGTGTTATTTTTCAGGGCTTCTTTCCAATCTCACTGTTTTTCTAAAACATACTGGCCTAGTATTTCTAGAATAAGCAGATTTTATTAACTGAAAGGAGTTAACTCTAAATATTAAAGAGCTAAAGAAATTTAGTTTTGAGCCGTTTCGCTCTTCCTGGAATACTTCAACAAAATGACATTTCCAAGCCTATTGAAAACTAAATGTACAATATAAATGTATGATTAATATAATCATATGCAACTGGAATATATTCTGCATACACAGAATACACAATGGTCTTGAAACTACATACACCTTTGATAAAACCTTAACAAAACTTTTGTAATGCAAAGGAAGGAAGTGTACTGCACTCTTTGCGCATACATAAACAGGTAATCCTACCAACACTTCAAAGAGCAAAAAGAGTGCATTATTTATTTACATCTTAGCAGCATTTTCCTCCCGTTACTTTGTTTTAAAGCAGCATTCTTTGCCAGTTAAAATTTTCATTTTGCTTTTCTTTTTCAAAGATTTATACTTAACTCTCAGAAATTATTAGATTTTTAAAGCTTATGACAATTTCTTTAGTACTAGGGTGTTGTACCGTGTTAGCCATTATGAATGTAGAGAAAAGCCAAGCAAAATGACACCTTTTATTGGCTAACTAGAAAGATTACAATATGCAAGCTTTCGAGGCAACTCAGGCCCCTTCTTCAGGCTTGCCTGAAGAAGGGGCCTGAGTTGCCTCGAAAGCTTGCATATTGTAATCTTTCTAGTTAGCCAATAAAAGGTGACAATTTCTTTGAAAGCTTTGCATGAGATTTGTCACATATTCATACCAGATGTCAATATCTGACCATACCTAAACTCAGTAGGATAACTAATTACCAAAACGTAATTCCATACCTTCATCTATCCATTAGTACAACCACTAGCACAAAGAATTAAAATGGCAAAAAGAGGGGAAAAAAATCTAATGACAGATTGGCACTGTGACACAGACCTCCAGCATGGTAGTTTGAATCCAAAGACCATTTTGTGTGTGGGTCTGTGTATCTTCTCCCCAAGTCTGCATGACTTTTCCTACCACATTCCCAGAGATGTGCTTGTCAGATTGATTAGGGACTCCAAAATACCTCTAGGTGAGTGTGTGTGTGTGGTGCCCTATAAATGAATTTCTCCTGCTTTATATTCTTCAATTTGCCATGATCATGAAATGGATTAAATGGGTTAAGGAATTTTAATGTTAACAAAAGCTTTTCGTTTAAATGCTGCTACTCAATGTCCTTTTGGGTTTAACCTGTCCACCATATGCTTACAACTACAGTTAATGAACTCTGTTTTGTGTTTAGCTGAAAAGATACTGAGAATACCTTTAGCATCTAATAGAAAGTTTCACAAATATCTAAAATATGGGAGTTTTACTTCAAGATTCATAATATCTGTTGCCCTTCACTGCACATCTCCACTCCCCCCAATCAGCTTTTTGTCACATGTTCAGTTATTTCAGATTTAAATGTCTCGAATTTTATTTGAAAAAATGTCTCGAATTTTATTTGAAAAAATGTCTCGAATTTTATTTGAAAAAATGTCTCGAATTTTATTTGAAAGATATACTAAGCCAGTGAAGGTTACTGAACCCTTTTAGCACTTACTCAAAAGATTTCTAAATTTACCTAACAACGGCATGTTTATAATGGACTGCCTCCAAACATGACCTTTTATGACTACGTTAACTAACCAGTTACCAGAAAATTCCAACGGAAAATCCAACTACCATCTAACCATTCAAATTACCAGAGTTTTAATCTGTGATGCACAAAGAATGACCATTAGCCAAAACATACTATTGCTCAGTTTCATGATGGTAGAACTATACCTATATTTTAAAAACAGATTCACACTTGCACATTGTTAAATCAACTTTTATTCACAGCTTATGTGTCTGAAAAGATATGGAAACTAATGTATACAGTATATACACTCTGGATGTTAGATACAAAATTAACCTGTTGAACGCATCTACTGTGTTTTGAAAAGATGTATAAATTAAGATGTTTTTCCTTATAATGAAGGATTAAACACTTATATTTTAAAGGTCATATATTAATATGAAAAATATCTATTATAAAACTTCAAAACAGACTATGCTATTTGAAGAATTATTGTATTACTAGTTTATGATGACAATATGCTTTAGTTAAGACTTAAAACAGTGCACATACTGTATCCAGCAACAAAGTCTAACACATTAAAGAATATATAAGAAAATCACTACATGATGTATCTGAAAATCATAAGCTTGTGTTGTTTAAAGCATTCTATTGATTCACATTTTTAATTCTAACCGATGAATTTTTTTTGTTTAGTATGCCTATACATTAACTAATAATAATAATAATGCAATCACCAAAATATCAAAACTGGCCACGGTAAGCAGGCTTGATTGCTGAACAAAAACACTTAGGCAGATGTAATATTGCACACAATAACTGTCATATAAAAAACAAAACTGCAAGCTAGCTGTTAGGGAGCACTGTTTTCTAATGCATGTGGTGTCAGAGTGCAAATATACACACACATTGCGACTTTGCTGTAAGCACTGGCAAGATCAGATGCCAAGAAGATGCCACTAGCTTTGACATAAAGAGTACACTTTAAAATTAAAAAAAAATGCACATAGTTTATGAAAACTTGTTACCAAGCAGAAATATGTTTTTGAATAGTATTCGTCTATATTAAAAAGATAGCATTCGGTTTGAAGATAAAACTATGCAAAGGGTCTTGTACTATTACTAAACTAAGACCACTACCACCTAGTTGTATTAGTATACAAACAGGCAATATACAAATACTAGTGGTGTACACAAAATTAAGCTTGAATTTTAAATGCTGTATTCATTGTTGTGGAAGGGCGACATATTTTTGACCAAATATTTATGACCAGAATGCATACTGCTGTTGAATTATGCATCAAGTGTGTAAACAGAAATGTAGTAAATAAACGAAAATGGGTCAATTTTTAAAAGATTTTCCACGCCATAAATTAATAGGTTACTAAAGCATTAAGAAATAGCACTCAACACAATAAACTAATCTGTATGTGAATGGGACAAACTAACAAACCCTGTACCTGGTTCTAATGGCAAGACAGTAAATATTTGATTAATCATCAGAAGAAAAAAAAAAATTAAGATGTTTTGGTAGTAGCAAAGTCTGATCACAAGCACATTCCTGTCCTTTTGTCTGTATTTGAAGACTGAGACGGAAAGAGTCCTCTTCTTCAAGGAAAGAAAAAAAAAGTTTATTTTACAGGTACAAAGAAACTCACAAGGAAAACTGGTTCAGCAAATTCCTTATTTTTGAAATGTATCAAAAAAATTGCTTCTTGGTTTCCATCTCTTATTTTATTAAAGTAAATACAGGTGCAACTTTCAAAGAATGCTATGTAGTATTTTGTTGAACTGTAAAGTATACCTTGTTTCATTTCACATTAAACTTTTCTAGTAGCTATGTAACCAAAACATTTGTCTTGAACTTTCCAAGCATTTGACATATTTACAATAACCTGACAACCCCCCACCCAAAAAAGTCTTTTCTTCATATAAACTGATTTACAATAATGTTCAAGGCAAATCTTCTACTTTAGAACAGAAGAATCTTTGACATTTCAATTTTTGTCAACAACATTTTACTTTTGACTTTCTTGCTTAATAAGATTTATTTAAAGGCTTATTTAAAAATAAAAAAAAGTTTCTGGTGAGCAAATGTATCTGTGTTTTACATCTTGAAATCCATTCTGAAACAAGATTAAAAAGCTTCACATTATTCAAAATAACCTAAACAAATTACACACACATACATCACTTTTGGGCAAAAGAGCAAGAACAGTGCCATAATACCTCTTCAAAGTAATGGCTTTATAGTTACAAAAGACCCTCTAGACCATCACATTTCACAAATTGAACTTGACTTGTTAAAGATCCCATTCTCCTCCAAAGCTGGTGATTTTAAAAATGTGAAATCTGTGGCACTGCAGCCATACATTTTTCTCATGTTATCTGGGCCAGAAGCATATGGTTTACAGTATATGCTCTATGGAGAGCAAAATGCGTAAGGTAAAATTAGGTGAGATTTAGACTGCAGGTACAAGCCATGTTATGTCTGCGTAAATGAAAAGGAATACTAGTACAACAAATATGGAAACTGAAGTGATGACTTCACTTAACTGAAAACAGTATTACTGAATGTCTAATTTGCATGAATTATACCAAGTGTCAAGGAAACAAACACAACAGCTATGACCTAATTAATGAATGCATCAGAAATGTGTCTGTGTAGTACGAAACACCACCCCCTAGCTGCATCTTAAGAGGGACACTTTCATTCACCTTTACTCTCTATTCAAAAGCATTTGGAAGTTGATCATATTAAGTATAAGCAGCACAAATACTAAGCAATACTGGGATAAATGAAGGATTTATTCAGACCCTGGCATTCAGGGTTTGCATTCAGAATTATTCAACCTGCCAAGAATAACTACTTCCCATGGAACTATTTTAAAGTTTTCAGGATAAAATAATCATCAAATAATTACTTTTTGTGTTTACATGGAAATAATCTAACCTAAATCTAAAGGTTTTTCAAAAATAAATGCATTCTTCCAGCAGTGGATAATTCTATATAACTATTTTATAAGAAATACCCAAATTAAAAATATGTTTTCAAAAGAGAAGGCCATTCTATTTAAAAGCTAATATTGAGTATTAGTAAATTAATTATTTTAAGCAAACCGACAGACAAAACTAAGTAGCAGATGCAAGGGGTTGCCACATAGCATCATGCAAAGTTAATGAACTGTCATAGGTATGGGGTTCCGAGTTGTGAAAAATGCTGATGTGCTGCTAATAATGCTATTTAAAAATGCTTACCTTCCAACAACAGATTCTTCATGCACCATGCTTAATTCTGAATGTAACTATTACATTATCAGAGGCAAATGTTGTCAACTTCATACAATGGCTAAAAAGCCAGTAGTATATAAGTCAACTGTCAAGGCTCTTACACACTGACACAAAGTAAAGCTGAAATGCATTTCGGGTCAAACATTCTTTTTAAGTAAACCCCCCAAACCCCCCAATCAAGTGATTAAACTATGGAGTTTTATTTGACAAATAGTTTACATAACCAGACTTAGATAATCATTTGATTCAATGGCAATATGTCAAGTTTATTTTTATTGACAGATTTTAAAATAAGTGTAGAAAAAAAAAAGAAAAAATTATGATCACCTTTTTCCTCCAGATTCTTTTATATTCTTCTCTGCGTTGACATTGCTGCAAACTCTAAGTAAGTATGTATGCACAATCCCACAGGGAAGTAGCTAGTTAGTCTTTAACAATCAGCATGTGGAACATGAAACATTGTCAACTGAAGCACACACTTGTTTAGTAATCTAATTTTGCAGCACCATCACGGAGCCAAGAGGTAATTGTAGGGAGTCTTTTTCATGAACACACTATATTTAGCCTGGATGCGTACTTGTGTGTGTGTGTCTTTTTGTGTATCACATGTAACTTATTGTCAAGATTTGCGAAAATTAATACCGGGGAGGGAAAAAAGGGCGTCTGGGAGCAAAAAAAGGGTTTCCTCCTCCACCTCTGTCACCACTGCCATAAGACATTCGGGGCCTCTTTGCCCCACGAAAGGACTCTCGTGCATTAAAATGGTGCTCCCTGGGTCTGAAGTCTGGACGGGGAGGTCGGAAAAAGGGTCCCATTGGCATCTGTGGAGGATGAGGACTAGGGTACAGAGGAGCCATAGGTTTATGTGGTAAAGGTGGTAGCAAAGGCCGGATGCCATGATCTTGTTGCAACTGTGAAGGTGGAGGAGGAATTGGGTGTTGTCCAGGGCCCTGTGGTGGTGGTGGAAGATTGTGTGCAACACCATGGAGATCATGGCATAAAGATGTGGCATTTGATGTCTGCTTTTGAGAAGATGCAGAAACAGAATTAGAAGCAGGAGGTGAAAGAGGATTACTTAATGATGGCGGTCCTCCTCCACTAAGATTTTTTTGCACATGTCCTTGAATTGGTGTTGGGCCTCCACTTTGATGATGATGTGGTGGAAGGTCCTTATTAGGAGGGCCACTGCCTCCTGCAACAAGATCCCGAGCATCAGGTGGAGGGGGCAAGCCTGAAAGAGGTCCAAAATGTTCTTTTACTGTCCCAGGCTGGGGTGCCGGACCACAGTGGTCTTTGAAAGGAGGTAGGGTTGCAGATAATGGTCCATGATCTCCTAATAAAGGAGGCAACGACGGATTAAGTAGAGGAGGGGGAGGAAGAGAAGTAGGAGGCGGTAAACCATCCTGTGCTGCAGTGAGAGGAGGGGGAAATGAATTTGGTGAGGGTGGAACAACATTCACACCACCAATAGTAGCGGTGTTCCCACCAAGGGTCATAATTGGGTCCCTGGGAGGAAAAGACAAACTATGATCCACAATCCCCATTATTCCTCCAGGCCCTTTTGAATTAGGATTTCCTTGCTTTGAGACGACAAAATCTAAAGAGGAAGGAGGTGGTGGAGGCTGAGGAATGGGAGGTGGGGGGTGTGTTTTAGAAAAAAATGAAGGTACTGATGCTTCTGGGAAGGGAGGTGGCTGTAATGTTAAAGATCGACGGTCATCGTACTGGTTCCCAAAATTAGAGAGTGAGAGCGGTTGATTAGATGAGTGGGGCGCAGAAGGAAGTGAAGTGGCTGCAGATGAAAGAGGAGTAGGAGGAGCTGCTGGACTACCTAGACCAATAGTAGAGCCAGGCAGGTCTGAAGATATCCCAGATGTAAGAGAAGCTCCAGTGCCATCGTGATAATGATCTCCACCCTCAAACCAACCAGCTGTTCCTCGTGGTGGCGCTAATGCATCTCTACTGTGCCCACGAACTCCTTTACCAATCACACGAATTGATTCAACTGTCTGTATCCTCTCTCCTGACATTCGACGATTACTATAGCCCAGTGTTTCAATAGGAGCTCCTTTACCTACTGTACTATCAGGGAGATGGTCAGAAGATGATGAAGAAACCAAAGTCTCAATTCTATAATGTTCTTCTTCTATCTGCTGCTGATCAGAATTAAAGCCTGCACCAACATCTCCTTCAGTTACTGTAGTGCTGTTTCGATTCTCACGGTCTCTGTCAGGGGCTCCTAAATGATGGTGCCCTGGAAAATCTCCATCTGAAGATTTCCGAGAACTGGATGCATTCTTTAGCATGTTTTTGAATTCAATGGTTGATGTAGCAGATACAGGAGCACTCAAAGTTATTTGTTGTGTAAGATCAGTACGCGATGAGCTTGACCCAACTCCAACTCCTGACACCATATGACTTCCAGATGCCGAAAGAGGAGAAGAATCCACATATTGTTGTAATTTAGAGGCACTTCCAAAATGTTTGTTGTGATTAGCACTAGAAGTAAAGAAATTGCTCTCACCAGGTTTAGGAGATGGGGTTTCCTCAGATGCCACAACTTCACTGCTACGGCCAAAGCCATGACTGTGCACTACCCTTGGGGGACTGGGACGACTGTTCATAGTATTACTATTGTAATTCCCTAGTTCCTGATGCTGACTAAACTTTCCTTCTGTGTCTCTGTTAAAGTTATCACCGACCAATGCAGGCGGTGGCTTCTTTGTATAATCTTTAACTTCAGAAAATGTCTGCTGTGTCTTGTTTGACAATTTCAAAATCGATTTGGATGGTTTTTTGTCCAAATTGAATAAAGCTGAAGGAGGAGGGCCTCCGTATGCATAGCCACTAGTGTGATAGTCATCATCATCTTGAAAAGATGTATCTGGATAAAACTTCTCTGATGGTGAACTGTCAGGGTTTGTTAGGGATGAAGGCTTTTCCCAGCCATCTGACTGACCTCGGTAAGAGGTTGGTGAAAGTTCACCCTGTTTAAAGGGTCTGTAAGAAGACGCAGTGGTGGTAGTGCTGGCAGCAGATGAGGAATTCTGCTTCATATCTGCAAGGTAAGAAGATTCTCGACCTTGGAGTGGGGAGCGTGTGCTGCTTGGTGTAGATGATGATCCTGGGCTTAAGATTTTTGACAAAAGAGACATAGGATCTACCATACTTCCAGAAGCAGATGGTTTGTCCATGATCTCATCTTGAGTGGGAGTACTTCCCCTCTCATCACGAACTGGGGTGCCATCAACATTGTCTACAGATGTACTGGTAGGGATACGATGTTGGCTATGGTGATAGTCTGAATTAGAGGACTGTGACTCTGACACTGGGTTATTTATAGAACTTCCAAGAATAGGGATATTAAGGTTGAGAGCATTGAAACTAGGGTTCACCTGGAGAAATTTATGAATTTTCAACTCTAAGCTGGTTGGAGAAGATGCCGAAGACAATGAAGATTCCTGCTCTTGCTCCGCAGGCTGCTCCTTTCCCTCCTTACCAAGGTAAGAACTGCTGCAGTTTGCTTGCTGAGTATGTTTGGAACCAGACCCAGACACTCCAAGGCTTTGTGCTGCAGGGAGTTTATTGGCGGAGGTTGAAGAGACTTCAGAAGCTGGAGAGTTGGAATGGAAACCTTCTAGATTCCTGGATGCAGTCAAAGACTGGGCTGGGCCCAGAGCTGAAGTTGAGGGAACACAGCTTTCTTTTGTACTGCTAGGAGTCACAGTGTGAGTGTTAGACTGAAAGCTGCTATTTCCGGCAACACTCTGAAGAAGAGAAGACAGGCCTACAAAAAATAAAATGTTAAATTACTTTTGGCATTAACTTGAATCATTCACTTTATGCAATATACCTGTATTACTGAATATTAGAAAAAACAACATTCAAGACATCACATGTCTCTTAAGAAGTTAATTATTAACCATGTTTTCACACTGGGAACAACTTGGAAGATACTGTAGCAAAAATGTTAGAATTGAGGAACATACAGTGATCCCTCGCTATATCGCACTTCGCCTTTCGCGGCTTCACTCCATCGCGGATTTTATATGTAAGCATATTTAAATATATATCGCGGATTTTTTGCTGGTTCGCGGATTTCTGCGGACAATGGGTCTTTTAATTTCTGGTACATGCTTCCTCAGTTGGTTTGCCCAGTTGATTTCATACAAGGGACGCTATTGGCAGATGGCTGAGAAGCTAGATTGCTTACTTTTCTCTCTCTTTTGCGCTGACTTTCTCTGATCCTGACGTATGGGGATTGAGCAGGGGGGCTGTTCGCACACCTAGACGATACTATCTTCACGTTGCTATCTTTTGTGCAGCTGCTTCCTGAAACGACATGCTGCACGGTGCTTCGCATACTTAAAAGCTCGAAGGGCACGTATTGATTTTTGACTGAAAAACAAACTGTCTCTCTCTATCTCTCTCTCTCTCTCCCTGCTCCTGACAGAGGGGGTGTGAGCTGCCGCCTTCAACAGCTTTGTGCCTCCGGTGCTTCGCATACTTAAAAGCCAAACAGCCCTATTGATTTGTTTGCTAGAGATTGTTTTCTCTATCTATGTGACATTCTGTGCCCCTGACACGCACTCCTTTGAAGAGGAAGATATGTTTGCATTCTTTTAATTGTAAGACAGAACTGTCATCTCTGTCTTGTCATGGAGCACAGTTTAAACTTTTGAAAAAGAGACAAATGTTTGTTTGCAGTGTTTGAATAACGTTCCTGTCTCTCTACAACCTCCTGTGTTTCTGCGCAAATCTGTGACCCAAGCATGACAATATAAAAATAACCATATAAACATATGGTTTCTACTTCGTGGATTTTCTTATTTTGCGGGTGGCTCTGGAACGCAACCCCCGCGATGGAGGAGGGATTACTGTAATTCAGAAAGAGTGTTATATTTATTCAGTCACTGACTGTACTGGCAATCTGGCTGTACAATTTAGAACACAAGACAAATATATCCTCAAGTTCACCCAAGAGTTCTACAAAGAAACTGCTGTTAAAAAGGGTAACATTTAGCCATTATGAGGATGACCTAGAGCACAGAGTGAACCAAATACATTACAGCCTCTAGATTCCACCTTAGGTCCTTGATTTGTTACAGAGAGGGCCAAAGACTCTCATGATCGGTAGAAAGCATGTATGCTATTTAGATTCACTGCTGTAATGGAACTTTCACAGTGCACAGATGGTCACAGAATCGTCACGATCAGTACAAAGCATGTAAACCATTTAGATACAGTACTGTGAAATTACTTTTTCAAATCTTTAAAGTCACATGATGATACTTATTACTGACCAAATCAGACTACAACTTAATACATTGCTATTAAACATTTTTCTGTTTAATAGACAGATAGATAGAAGGACAGTGACAGCAGTCTGTTGCTGAAGCTGCTCTTCTGTCTGGAGATGATCCTGTTTAGTGGATGCAGTGGATTCTCCATAATTGATAGGAGCCTGCTGCGCGCCCATCAATACAAAGAGGTTCAAACAAAATCAAAAAAAGGAAACGTGGGAATAGCATAAAAACTGAAAAGTGCCATGACACAATTATCAGTACTCTTTTGAATGACTCAAACAAGTTTGATTAGAAGAACTAAAGTCTTATTGCTGTGAAATTAGGCTCACGTGTGCTAAATTGCCAGTTTCAATGTGACATGAATAATGATTAAGCAATGAGAGACGGTTTTAATGCTCAAAAAGTCACTTTCATTCCAGTTTCCTTATTAACAACACAAAAATAAGAGAAAAAGCTTAAATCACCACACAAAATTATTAGCAGCAAACATTAAAATTCAGAAGTGTACAAAGCCATCTCCAGAGACTTTGGTATTCCTCAGTCCAAAGTTTGCAATATGTGCTTTATTACCACTTTTAGAAACTCGGGAACCTCTGTAGCATTCCCAGTGCAAGAACTTGGACTATTGGTAGTTCCTGGTACTTTTCTATGTACTTTTTGTTCAACCAGGAATATTGTGGGAGGGTTTCATGTCATGAATTGTGCCGACATGTTGACCAAAAAACATTTGCACTTTCTTAAAAATCTGTTAATAGTTTGGACTTTAGAGTGTTATCAAAGCAATAATCTCCCCTGTGAAGTCAGGATCTCTTCAAAGCAATAAATTGGGGATTCTCCCACATACTCCTGATCACGCAGCAGTTTGCACCATATCCCTCCTTTGCACGTGACATATTTTGCATAAAGGTTACAGTTACTGTTGTGCAGTGGGAAGTCACATGTAATTAAAAATATTGAGAATGTAATTTGCTGTGTGATGTAATCTTAAATGTCTTATCCCATTGGTAGCACCAAACGTCTTTGCTTTACTTCTATCACAGCTGATTTTTTTTTCCTGCATCTATTCTATTTAGTATATCTTTCCCTTCACACACTTCAATGGGATTCACACACAACAGACATATTGTAGCAGTCATAGGTTCTGCAGGATTGGTCAGCCACTTCATATTAATCCCTTAAAGCTAAAGAAGTCTTTTAACATTCCTGTTACATGTACACCTGGCTTGTTCTCACACACGCATTACACTCCCCCTCCCTGTTACATTATAACAGGCAACTACAGTGCATCCGGAAAGTATTCACTGCGCATCCCTTTTTCCACATTTTGTTATGTTACAGCCTTATTCCAAAATGGATTAAATTCATTTTTTTCCTCAGAATTCTACACACAACACCCCATAATGACAACGTGAAAAAAGTTTACTTGAGACTTTTGCAGATTTATTAAAAATAATAATAAAAAAAAAAATCAAGAAAGCACATGTACAAAAGTATTCACAGCCTTTGCCATGAAGCTCAAAATTGAGCTCAGGTGCATCCTGTTTCCCCTGATCATCCTTGAGATGTTTCTGCAGCTTAATTGGAGTCCACCTGTGGTAAATTCAGTTGATTGGACATGATTTGGAAAGGCACACACCTGTCTATATAAGGTCCCACAGTTGACAGTTCATGTCAGAGCACAAACCAAGCATGAAGTCAAAGGAATTGTCTGTAGACCTCCGAGACAGGACTGTCTCGAGGCACAAATCTGGGGAAGGTTACAGAAAAATTTCTCCTGCTTTGAATGTCCCAATGAGCACAGTGGCCTCCATCATCCGTAAGTGGAAGAAGTTCGAAACCACCAGGACTCTTCCTAGAGCTGGCCGGCCATCTAAACTAAACGATTGGGGGAGAAGGGCCTTAGTCAGGGAGGTGACCAAGAACCCGATGGTCACTCTGTCAGAGCTCCAGAGTCCTCTGTGGAGGGAGGAGAAGCTTCCAGAAGGACAACCATCTCTGCAGCAATCCACCAATCAGGCCTGTATGGTAGAGTGGCCAGACGGAAGCCACTCCTTAGTAAAAGGCACATGGCAGCCCGCCTGGAGTTTGCCAAAAGGCACCTGAAGGACTCTCAGACCATGAGAAAGAAAATTCTCTGGTCTGATGAGACAAAGATTGAACTCTTTGGTGTGAATGCCAGGCGTCACGTTTGGAGGAAACCAGGCACCGCTCATCGCCAGGCCAATACCATCCCTACAGTGAAGCATGGTGGTGGCAGCATCATGCTGTGGGGGATGTTTTTCAGTGGCAGGGACTGGGAGACTAGTCAGGATAAAGGGAAAGATGACTGCAGCAATGTACAGAGACATCCTGAATGAAAACCTGCTCCAGAGCGCTCTTGACCTCAGGCTGGGGCGACGGATCATCTTTCAGCAGGACAACGATCCTAAGCACACAGCCAAGATATCAAAGGAGTGGCTTCAGGACAACTCTGTGAATGTCCTTGAGTGGCTCAGCCAGAGCCCAGACTTGAATCTGATTGAACATTTCTGGAGAGATCTTAAAATGGCTGTGCAACGACGCTTCCCATCCAACCTAATGGAGCTTGAGAGGTGCTGCAAAGAGGAATGGGCAAAACTGGCCAAGGATAGGTGTGCAAAGCTTGTGGCATTATATTCAAAAAGACTTGAGGCTGTAATTGCTGCCAAAGGTGCATCGACAAAGTATTGAGCAAAGGCTGTGAATACTTATGTACATGTGATTTCTCAGTTTTTTTTATTTTTAATAAATTTGCAAAACCCTCAGGTAAACTTTTTTCACGTTGTCATTATGGGGTGTTGTATGTAGAATTCTGAGGAAAAAAATGAATTTAATCCATTTTGGAATAAGGCTGTAACCTTAGAAAATGTGGAAAAAGTTAATACTGTGAATACTTTCCGGATACACAGTACTTTGTCTGCTTCTTAGCAATGCTATCCACTGTATATCTGGCTATAAAATAAAGTCTCTGTAGAATCACTGATTTCATCTGTCAGTCTAATCTATGTAGTATCATGGTATTAAGACATAACACTTGGTTGTTAGCATTGTTCAAGTCAGATATGAGCTTATCAGATGAAGTTATCTGACTTTTCAGGCTTGGAGTCTTCTTGGTAAAATGTTTTTCTATATAGCTGATGATTGTGCTTCAAGATTGAATTTGTTACACTGGCTCAAGAATTGCTGCCAAAAGCCATTTTTGGGAATAATGTTGATTGCTTTATCATTATACGCAGGCTTGGTGTGATCCCCCTAACCATTCATTATTAATTTCAATGAGGATTGTTTATGCAGTTATTCAAGCAACCAAGCCAAGCTATGTTTAGCATGTGCCATTTACGCTAACAGTGTCTATTTTGTTTCCAGATGCAATCCAGGAAGACTTAAAATTGCCAGCACATATTAACTCAAAAGAACAATAAGATGATTTCAATCAAGGTTAAGAATTTTAACCATTGCTTGATTAGCTTATGTGAAGTCAATAATATCTCTCATTCATATAAAAACAATTCTTTCATACACAAGTATTTTTGCAAACAACATACTGGAAACAAGGAAGGAAAAAATTCTGGAGCACTTGTTATACGATAAACCCAAAAGGAAATCATACCACTGGTTACAGGAAATTTGACTAAAACACTACTTTCACAAGCTAAGGATTTTTGCAGATTGTTGACTAAACTAAAGTCCTAGTGCTAATAAATACATGAGAATTGCAGAGTAACAGTTGTAGTACATTGACCGAACATGAATCTAAGAATTTCTCTGTACTCAATACTTCTAATAGTCTTACTTTCCCTTAGGGTTGCCATAGTAGTATTTGAACTTAATAAATTCTAATGTGGTTTACATTCAAAAGTGAACATTTGGAGAGTTTTGAAATGTTATGGATTATGATACTCTGAATCGTGGTGTGTAAAATTGCAGGATTTTCTACACTACTATTCCCAAATGTGTATATCAACAACAACTATGGTCGTCCATGAAGTGAACAATCTTCTGTCAAATTAAAAGTGCAAGGTGGCCTGCTGAGGCTCTCATTCAACCAAAAGAGGTAATTGGTAAGCAGAGACTAATTTTGTACTCTTCACAAGCTGAGGCAACTACCAAAGTGAATATGGAGAAGCACATAATCTGCTTTATGTTTGTGTCATTCAACCTGTCACACTTATTGGAGCTGTGGAAATTTTGTGCAGAGGGTGGGGGAAAGAATTATGATTGGTTAAATGCCATTATTTTTTTTTCCATGTTGCTGCCAGTGGCTAGAACAATGCAACTACAAAGCCATCCATCAATTATAGAGCTTACTTACATCCACAGTTTAGATTTCAAAATCTCCCACTGAAAAGCTTAATAAATCTGCAAACTCATCTATCTTAAGATAGAGAAACACTGTATGCGACTTCAACTATGAATTAGTTTACTGTTTCAATAGTACCTTCATGGTGGTGAACTGATCCCCAATACAATTTAATTGAAATACTAGCAGACTGCATGCTGGGGAAGGAAGTTGTGCCAGAAGCTGCTTGCATGTGCTGTGCTGGCAATCTTCCACCACCGAGTCCAGTCATGCATGTGCGAAGAAACCTCTGCATTAGAAAATTATTTCTGCTTTATGAAGTCTTCCTAACTGCTTGAGTACAATACTAAAAGACCCAGGACATTAGCATCTCACTCCTCCCGATGCTTTAAGTCATAAAAGGCAACTCAAATCATTCTTCCTAACCATAAAAGTATAAAATGTTAGTAAGCAAACAAAAGGTTTCCTAGATAAAGTATGAATGAAGAACCCTGTGGCATGTAAACCGTTATGCACAGAGTAACATTACCTTACACAAAATAAGCCTCACAGCTGCCATTATATACAGATGACTTGCTGTTTTACTGACACTATAATTTACCATCAGAGTGCCACATTTACCTAGTATCCAAAATAGTCAGTTGCTGTAATAAAATTCGCCTTTTACTTATGTTATTTCCTAACATACATTATAAATGATCAGCTTCGCATGTCACATTTCATTAAAATTACAATGGCCAACAATGTTCAAGAAAAGAAGGAATTATATATTTTTTTCTTTTTTCAATTGAAGTTATTTTAATTGGTTATTGCCAATTGTCACTGTGTGTGATTATAGTGGGTATGTATGCGCATGTGAGTGAGAATGGTGACTGTGATGGACAAGTTCTGACCAGGCCTGTTTTTCAGCCCTTTCCCAATCTTGATGGAAAAGCCTGTGGCCCCTAAAACCATAAAAAAGACTGAAAAGATTTTTGAACCTAGCTATTGATCTAAGACCACTGATGGCTACAGTGCCTGGATAGTCCTTGAACACATTTGAATGTCACACCATGCTTACACTTCCTAACTTGTTTATGAGCTGGATCAGTCAGAGTCTTTACTTAATATGCATACTCAAAAACGGAGTGTACTACAGTAATCCCTCGCTATATCGCGCTTCGCCTTTCGCGGATTTTATATGTAAGCATATTTAAATATATATCGCGGATTTTTTGCTGGTTCGCGGATTTCTGAGGACAATGGGTCTTTTAATTTCTGGTACATGCTTCCTCAGTTGGTTTGCCCAGTTGATTTCATACAAGGGACAATATTGGCAGATGGCTGAGAAGCTACCCAACTTACTTTTCTCTCTCTCTTGCGCTGACATTCTCTGATCCTGACGTAGGGGGATTGAGAAGGGGAGCTGTTCGCACACCTAGACGATACGGACGCTCGTCTAAAAATGCTGAAAGATTATCTTCATGTTGCTCCCTTCTGTGCAGCTGCTTCGTGAAGCGACATGCTGCACGGTGCTTCGCATACTTAAAAGCTCGAAGGGCACTATTGATTTTTGATTGTTTGTTTTTCTCTGTGTCTCTCTCTTTCTCTGCTCCTGACGGAGGGGGTGTGAGCTGCCGCCTTCAACAGCTTTGTGCCGTGCTTCGCATACTTAAAAGCCAAATAGCCCTATTGATTTGTTTGCTTTTCTCTCTCTTTCTGACATTCTGTGCTCCTGACATGCACTTTTTTGAAGAGGAAGATATGTTTGCATTCTTTTAATTGTGAGACGGAACTGTCATCTCTGTCTTGTCATGGAGCACAGTTTAAACTTTTGAAAGAGACAAATGTTTGTTTGCAGTGTTTGAATAAAGCTCCTGTCTCTCTATAACCTCCTGTGTTTCTGTGCAAATCTGTGACCCAAGCATGACAATATAAAAATAACCATATAAACATATGGTTTCTACTTCGCGGATTTTCACCTTTTGCGGGGGGTTCTGGAACGCAACCCCCGCGATGGAGGAGGGATTACTGTATTGTATAATAATGCAAAGTGAATTGTTCATAATTTTTATGTGTAGTTGAGTTTATCCGAAAAGTGATTCAAAATGTGCTACATAAAGCATATTTGAGTAATTAGCAGAAAAATGAAACAGTAACAAATGATGAGCAAAATTAAAAGTAAAGCGTAATAACTTTCATTGTATTTAGGCCTACGGGTAAATGAAAACAAGCAGCACAACAAAATGTCACCTGAAATAGTACCTGAAGGTTGATACAGTCTGTACAGGCGTATATGCAGGGCTTGAATTTCAGCAGAAAATAGTGGAATAATTAAAAATGTGGTTTTCAGTTAGCTCTTTGTAGGCAAAAAAAAAAAAACCTTTTGTAATTACAATTTTAATTCCATTAGTGAATTCAGTGAAGTAAAAACATGTGACTCCAGCATGTGTGGAGAGCACAATAATGTGACTAAACAACTGAGTATTACAAACATTTTAATAAATTTGTTCTCATCTTGTCAATGTTGTGAGCATGGATACAGCTGTCCAGATCAGGATTTCACTTAGCACATGCCTTAACAGTGCACGATAGAGGAATTAATCTGGGACCTTCAGCAGTTCTACACACAATTACATATGCTCATATGATGTCATTAGATAATGTAATCAGCATTGTCTTAGGAATATGCAAATAACGCTAGCGTGTCCAGAAGTATCTCTACACGTGCAGTGCCAACTATAGCTGAAGGAAGTAAAAACTGGGGAAGTTCCAAATGCCCATTTCTTTACTTGCGACTAGTCAATAATGGGGATAATATCAGCTGCTTCATATACTTATTCTAAAGTAAAACGTTTTTAGTTTAACAAAACTTCTAGTTTTAGTCAGAACTGAAGCACATGGCAAACGTCTTTATTCATAAAACACTTACTGTGCATCTCATTAATTATGCACTTCTATTAACACAGTTGGCAGGGCTGCCAAAACATTATACTTCATTGCTAAAAACACAAAATTTGAGTCGCTGGTTGGATATTTTTAAGCCAATAATAGCTAAAATGTGATAAACTTAGTAAAAGCACAATCAACAAAACTATAATTAGCACGGGAGAAGTCTCCAATTAAAGTAATTATAAGTACTGCAGCTGAGGTCAGTTCTACTCAAATGAAATTCTAAAATAATGAATTACTCCTCAAATGACTAGTTTCATTACAAAAAGGTTGTCTTAATGTTGGAACAAGCTTATTACATTTAAGCTAGATTAAAACAAGTACTATAACTAAAGGACAGGAGGCTGAAACTTGATTGTCTTTACATTATTATTTTAATGAGGACTGTTAGCAGAAGTGTATGTTAAATTCAATCATGTTTATATACATTTAAGAAAGGTTGTAAAAACAAAGCTCATAATAGTTTGCCAGTGTTATATATTTCTCTGCCAAGCAAGAGAAGTTCAACACGCAAAAAAAAAAAAAAAAAAAGACAGGTAAGATGCAGAAGGTGACAGGATTTTTTGCCTTTAATTAACATAGAACTTTTATTATTGTTAAAGGGATGCAACATCCAAAAACAATATATTTTATATTTTGCTTACCCAAGCCAAGAGAAATGTTTTTCTCATGTATTAAGGCATAAGGGGAAGAGAAAATTTTATGATGTAATAAAACCCAATGATGACCAATGTTTTACATCGGTAAACAATGTGAAAAACATTCATGGTAAAAAGAAATAAAAATTTACTGTTTTCTATGTTCCATAATCAATAACTCAGTTATCCAGTCATATGCTCAAAACATGTAAAACAGAGCTGACAGAAATTATTAACTTGGAAACGTTAGACTATTTTATCAATCTAATGACTTTGTCTAAATAATTCAAATAAGCACATGAATTTTGGGCTGTTTTTGAATATTTGAGTAATATGAAATGTAGATTTTGAAAACATCAGGATATGAAAAAACGCAAGTAAAATGACTAAAAAATGAAGATAAAGATGACAAAACAGTTGTTAATAAAATATTTAAGTAAAAAAAAAAAAAAAAAAATACAGTCCTGATTAATAACGGACATGATAACATAACTTGGTGTCAGCAGTTGAACTTGAAAGAAGATCAAATAATTAGTTCATGTTTGCACTGCAGACTTGGTACAGTTTCTCGCTTTGTTCTGAAGGGCCACTGATTATACAATGCACATTTTTAATGAATTCCCTTTGCCTGTTATTGCCATCATCATACATAAGCATGTATTTATTATAAAAAAATAATAGTGGCAAACTGGGCTTTATCTGCATAAATCCATTCATTTTAAATGCTTTCAGCATGGGAAAAGTACTAAAAAAAAAAAATAAGATTTATTAATATTACTATTATGTTCATCTGCAATTTTTCCTCTTTTTCAAAAGCTACCTACTAGATGTCTTAATCAGTAGTTTACCATGCAACTCTATATTAATAGTCCTTCAAAAATGACATGCAAAAGGGTCTCTGCAACACACAAATTAATTCACTCAAAACTACTTACTTTGGTACAGTTGTCCATCACGTCATCCAATTCACTCCAGACATCATCTTTCTCATGAATCACACACCCAACTTGTGGAGCATATGTACTAACAACATTCACCATCACACCTCCAATTTCCAGCTTCACAATCATTGAGAAATACAGTAAAAGTTTGCATCTTGGAGTCACCAAGTCTCCAAAACTACCATCAGAAGTTCCCTCCATGCCAAAAGATTATTTGGAAGGCATACCAGAAAAAGCCTTTCATGTAATTTAACCACAAATGGAAGCTCCTGGAGTTTGGTAAATGCTAATGGAACTTTTATTCCACCCATATTCTATGGTCAGAAGAAGTGAAAATTGAGTTTTTTGGAAATAAATATACAAGGTGGGTTTGGGTAAATGGAATCAGGAAACAATACCATGAGATTTTAAATTTAAACCTGGCTGTCTTTGCCATGAAATAAAAATTGGGTTGTCACTGGATCTTCCAGGAAGACAATGTCCAAAACATATGTCCAAATCAAAACAAAAAATACGGTTATAAAGTAATACAAAATCAAGTTTCTGCCATGGCCATCTCAGTCCCTAGACCTAAACCCTATTGAAAGCCTGTGGGGACAGCTAAACAGAAATGGGAGCAAGAGAGGACCTAGGATGATTCTGTAAAGAGTAAATATTCTCAGATTGCCTGCTCTGTATTCTCCATCCTTATAGGAGAAGATTAAACTACATTAGCTGCTAATAATAATAACAACATTCACAAAAGCAGAAGAAAACAAAATTCTACCTCAAATATTTCATCAAGCATTAATTGCCATTTTTCCAAAGAAAAACCGGACTTACTACAATATGCATCACACAGCCCAATTTCACTTCTGAATGATGCGAAGTTACTCCCCAAAGCTTTAGCAAGAAGGACTAAGAAAGTGCTAGCTTCAAACCCTCAGCATTTGTTTAACGTAAAATACTCCCCCACAAAATCTAACACACCAGAGATTCTATTATCTTTAGATGCAGGGAAAAAGCCTTTGACAGAGGTGAATGTGATTATTGATTTACCCCTAATTCACACATTTGGGTTTGCACTAACATAACTGCATGAATAATATTACTTTATACTGATCCAGAAGCTTCAGTTCATATTAACAACATGAACTCAAGACTACTTCAAACTAGAATATGGTATTCGAAAAGGGCACTCTTTTTCAACACTGCTTTTTGCATCAGCTGATATGGTACTTTTTATATCAGACCCACAAATATCTTTTTCATTAGTCCTTAACACATTAACAGAATTTAAAAAGACATCTGGACTCTGAATTAATTTGAATGAAAGTGTGTTTTTTCCAGTAAACTCTAGCATCTATATACATATTTATATACATACCTACCTATCTATCCATCCATCCATCTCTACTCTAGAGAGAGAGTGAGAGTGAGAGATCTAAAATCCTAAGCCTAAAAGAGCAACGATTTTGTGTGACATTTTTATGTCACTTTTTTGGCACACTTTAATTCGGGCGTATTTTAAAACCTACATATATATGTTTGGTATCATTCTTTTCAGAATGTATCGAACTTTAATGTGATGTTGTTAGATTTTCAGATTCTTATTCTGTTTTTAAAATATAAACTGAAATATCAAGAAAGTCGTGGTTTATAAGAATGTCAGTTAAAACAAATGGATTGTTTATTTAGTCTCTTATAAAAACTCATCAAGCATAGTGGACCTCAGTTTAACGGGAATACTCAAATCGGTAAGAGAATATTTTATTCTCATTTCATGATTTTTTACTCCGTTAAATAATTTTTCTTTTACATATTTATATAATTTTGAGATTTTTGACTCTGATAAATAATTTTTCTTTTCTACATTTACAGATTTTACTAATATTTTGGCTGCAACTAGGGGTTGGGCACCGGGGAGCTTGCCACCCTAGTATAAACTTATATTAAACTTGCCACCCTAG
Organism: Erpetoichthys calabaricus; assembly: GCF_900747795.2. Taxonomy (NCBI): domain Eukaryota; kingdom Metazoa; phylum Chordata; class Cladistia; order Polypteriformes; family Polypteridae; genus Erpetoichthys; species Erpetoichthys calabaricus. The sequence goes on along the minus strand of NW_026261606.1, from coordinate 38,203 downwards.
TATAAAATTATATATACTTCACAAAGAGAGGAGATAAATCCCCGTATCATAAGTAGTTTTTATTCCTGAGCTACATGATTTCATCTTCTTCCTTTGTGGATCTCTAGCTGCAAATATGCAAACCGTATCACAGAGATTATATATTATATATATATATATATATTATATACACACACATACATACTAGTCATTTAGCCCGTTACAATAACGGGCGCTAGAACAGTAGTGCATAAACATTAGTAGGAACAGTCTATATTAAATGACAAGGGACTTTGACCTCATTCTTTTTGTTGGTCGTATTTTTCTTTCTTTCAGCCTTTCTTTTGTTGATGTTTACTTGCTGAGCTGACCGTTCTTCGTGGGCTGCCGCCGTGTATTGTGTGTCTTTAATTTTCTGTGACAGTAATACTGTCTTGTACGTCCGTAATATACCTTTAATTTTCTCTGGCAGTAATACTGGCTTGTATGTGGCTGTAATATGCGTCACTGTATTGTGTACCTTTAATGTCCTCTCACAGTAATGCTGGTTTGTATTTCCGTAAAATGCCTCTAACTTTCTCTGGCAGTAATATCGCGCATCGCACCGTGCCCCGCGCATGCGCACTTTACCAGAAGCCACATACACAGTGGACACACAAAGGGATTTTGTTAAAGAGGATGTATGTGTGTGTGTATGTATATATATATATATTATATATATTATATATATATCTATCTATCTAATATATAATATATATATATATATATATATATAATATATATACAGTCCTGATCAAAAGTTTAAGACCACTTGAAAAATGACAAAAAATCATATTTTGCATGGTTGGATCTTAACAAGGTTCCAAGTAGAGCTTCAACATGCAACAAGAAGAAATGGGAGTGAGACAAAACATTTGTTGAGCATGCAATTTAATGAAAACAACGATTAAACTGAAACAGGCTGTTTTACAGCTGATCAAAATTTTAGGACCACATGCCTTTAAAAGGCCAAATATGTGCAAAGATGTGGATTCATTGTCATTTTCTGTCAGGTAGTCACACGTTCTGATGGCAAAGGCAAAAAAAACTCTCCCTTTTTGAATGTGGTCGGGTTGTTGAACTGCATAAGCAGGGTCTCTCACAGCACGCCATCGCTGCTGAGGTGGGACGCAGTAAGACAGTCATTTGGAATTTCTTAAATGATCCTGAGGGTTATGGAACAAAAAAAGTCAAGTGGAAGACCCAAAAAAATTTCACCAGCACTGAGCCGGAGGATCCAATTGGCTGTCCGTCAAGACACTGGACGATCCTTGACCCAAATTAAGGCTATTACTGGTGCTGACTGCAGCCCCATAACCATCAGACAGCATCTGAGACTGAAGGGCTTCAAAAACCAAAAATGTCTTCAAAGACCTTGTCTCCTTGAACGCCACAGAACTGCTCGTTTGCACTTTGCAAGAGAGCACCAAACATGGGACATTCAACGGTGGAAGAAAGTTTTATTCTCTGATGAGAAAAAATTTAACCTTGATGGTCCTGATGGTTTCCAATGTTACTGGCATGACAAGCAGATCCCACCTGAGATGTTTTCTACGCGCCACAGTGGAGGGGGCGCCATAATGGTCTGGGGTGCTTTTTCCTTCAGTGGAACAATGGAGCTTCAGGAAGTGCAGGGGCGTCAAACGGCCGCTGGCTATGTCCAGATGTTGCAGAGAGCATTCCTCATGACTGAGGGCCCTCGTCTGTGTGGTAACGACTGGGTTTTTCAACAGGACAACGCTACAGTACACAATGCCCGCAGGACAAGGGACTTCTTCCAGGAGAATAACATCACTCTTTTGGCCCATCCTGCTTTTTCAAGTGGTCTTAAACTTTTGATCAGGACTGTATAAATGATGCCCATATGCTTAGGTCTGAAATGTGTCGTTTTGAACTTTCTGCGAGTGGTTCTTACCACTTGGGAGAAATGTTCCCACTCACCTCATGGAAACGCTTGCATCAAGCATGCCGCAACGAATTTTTGAAGTGATCAACAATAACGGTGGAGCTACTCAGTACTGAGTTCATGTTTGGAAGTTTGATTTCTGTTTTGGGGGGGTTTACGGGTTTTTTTGGAGGTGTGGTCTTAAACTTTTGATCAGCTGTAAAACAGCCTGTTTCAGTTTAATCGTTGTTTTCATTAAATTGCATGCTCAACAAATGTTTTGTCTCACTCCCATTTCTTCTTGTTGCATGTTGAAGCTCTACTTGGAACCTTGTTAAGATCCAACCATGCAAAATATGATTTTTTGCCATTTTTCAAGTGGTCTTAAACTTTTGATCAGGACTGTATATATATATATATATATATATATATATATATTATATTATATTATATATATATATATATATATATATTATATATATTATATTATATATATTATATATATATATATATATATTATATTATATTATATATATTATATATATATATATATTGTATATATTATATTATATATATTATATATATATATATATATATATATATATATATATTATATATATTATATATATATATATATATTATATATATTATATATATATAATATATATATTATATATTATATATATTATATATATATATATATATATATATATATATATATATATATATATATATATATAAATTATAGATAAATTATATAACATACACATATAAAAACCTGATTAAGTTTACAGAAGTGTAAACTGCTTTTTCAATTTCTTTCAATTTAATCTCATCACTTCATTTCTCCCAACAATCCCATTTTTGTCAATGGCTGTGTTCAAGTGTTACATTCATTTTAAATGTTGAAATTAGGCCCTACTTATTTGAACCAAAATAACTCTGTCAAAAGCATGTTAACAACATACAAAAACACATGGCATATATAACAGTATCTAGAATATTCCACCTGCTTTTAATCTGTATAAATACATTTAAAAAGACTACTTTTTCCTTGTAACATTGTCAGCTGCACTGGTGAAGTCTTCCCACTGTTGTTAAAACATGGTTATGAATACCTGAACATACCTTGTAGACCAGTTCCTGTCTGAGCCTGAGTTTTAGACAAGACTGAAAGAATGCTCTCTGGACTGATGTCTACTTTAGAGAGTATGCTGGCTAAAGAGTTGGCACTGCTAGTTGCAGGTGCCTGAGTGGATGTCTTCAGTCCACTTGTCAAATCTTTGGGTGTTGTGGGAGTTCCAGGTGATGGACGAGAAACAGGGCTAACGCCTAGAGGAAAAAAAAAAAATGATGATGAACATTACTCACAAGAACAAATGCTTATTTCTACACTTCATCGTTGGACAAAAAAAAAGTGCATTACAATCCTCCTTCAGAAAAATGTTCACATCCTTGAAAGCATATAAATGAAGCATGTCAAAAAATTCATATTTCTCTCACGGTGAAGATGTAAACGGAATGTGACTAATCAATTTTTATCTTACATAGCTCTACTATAGTAAATTCTAACTCAATGTATTTCATTAAAAAAGGAATACTAACAACATTTCATGACAAAATTTAAGCATGATGGGCATTAGACTTGAGCTCAACTTGCATTTATGGGAGGCAGGCAGCTAAAATAACCGACAGTAATAAGATCAGAGGTCGACAAATATTCTAAAAACTATGTTCAATGAAAAATATACTAATACTAGTACTAATACTAATATACAAGTCTTTTTAAAAAAATTTCCCCCAAACATTTATTTCTATAGAAAGAGGAATTTTTAAAATCAGTAATGTGAAAAGTGTGAAAGCTATCTTTAGTAGGCTATATTGTAAGGCTTAAGATTGATGGCGTCTGCTAAAGCAATGTCAATGAAGATCTAAAATTATCTGGTTTGTCTTTATGTTATAAAGATGTTTTAGAGGAAGTATTAAAGACTAGTTAGACTTACTTGTTTTAGTTCAGTGGGGAACCAAAGGAACTGGGAAGATTTGCCTTTCCTGTATGCATCTTTTAGTGTGTGTATTTGATTATTTTCTGTCTTTTCCCAGTTATTCATTCTGGAATTCTGTGAAGCACTTTCAGCATGAGAAAGGTGCTATAAAAATATTATTATTACTTTAGTTGACTTAAATGGTCCTTAGGAAATGAAACATCACAGCAGAAATACCCACTGTTAATTTATAAAACTGGGCCAACAGAAACACCTTTACTGGTTTCAGTCTGAAAGGTATATGCACATAGATTATACCATGATATAAACCATATCCGTGATAATTTTTATACCAAGATACACATTTTTGGCCTTCCATCCACCCTTAACTGGCAGAGATATTTAATATTTAGCAGGCTTTATAAATAACCTGCCTGCATAAGTCAGAAGTACTTGAATCAAAGTTTAATATTCCCAGGGCTGCCAAACAAAAGCCTGCTCCTTGAACTGATGGATACTGCAACACCATGAGTGATACACTTTTCAAAAATATTCAGAAGATACGTCTCTCTATAGTTCTCTCTATAACAAAAATAACAGTAGAAAAGGTTAGAAGTTTATAAAACTAAATTAGAAACTGACCTGACCTCCTGAATTATAAAAATAGCACACACATAAAAAACTAATTTAAAAAACTGAACAAAAAATAACATTTGTCAATACATACAGTGGAGGGGGATTTAAGAGTGCAGTGGAATGCACTTGAATTAAGTAAAGCTCTAGCAACATGAAACTGATGTTGGTTCGAGAGCTTAGTTTTGTTCAGATGAATTCTTATAGTTTGATATGTTTTCCAATATTTTTTGCTTCTTAGATTGTTTTCAATGTCAAATTAAAGAGCCCCAAACAGACCAATAGAAACCAAAAGAAAAATAAACATCTATTATTGTCAACAGCACAAAAAGTGAAATTATTCCAGAGAACTGATTGTGGTGTGTCCGTGCAGCCTCTAACTAAAGAACAAAAATACTCGTACAGAATGTCTTCTTTACATTTTTGAATGCATTAATTTATCACACTAATTGCTTGTTTGTGTTCATTTTTATTTTGGGTCTATGAGAATTTTCAGCATGGGTGCTGTTTATTCTGAGACATAATTTCTGCTAGATGTATATATTTCATTAAAGGTTTTCCATTTTTCTATAGCAGTCTCAAGCTATTTACTAACTGACTTAATTGGACAAACTCATAAACCATGTGCATAAACTTAGTGTGCCTGTAACTAGTACGCAAAGCCAGAGCAAACTTAACTTTGGCTATCAAAGGAACACAACTGTTGCACTGTAAAAATGAAAAACCAATGACATCAAATAAACTGTAAAATTTTTAACAGGATGTGTTATTAACAATGAATTAAAATCTGTACAGATGAGTAATATCAAATTATCAGAAACACAGAGAAAGTATTTAAATCAATTATATTGCAGTAAAATGTAACATACATGATCATAATAAATGAAATACTTAATTTCTCTGTAAAATCAAGATGTCCAAATGTATGGAAACATTGTGAATGGTTTGCAAATAATTCCTCCAATTCAGGGGCTGAGCTAAGAAAACCCTGAATAACTCATATTGCTGCTTTAATTCTTATAAAAACAACACTACATTTAATGGTTAAAGAACATACATGACATGCAAACCATAACGCTAAGTTTATTGAGCAATTAGAAGGTGATGACTTAGAATGAATATAACTTCACTAACCTGATGCACAAATGTTGGAATAAATTTTAAAATTATAGAAGGGGGGGGTCAATAAAGAGAAAGACTGTAATCTTGAGAGAGTAATGTTGAGAAGTGCTAGCTAGAAGGAATTGGAGGCAATGAGATTACTTGAAAATAATGGAGAACAATATTGCAGTGAAAATGCTAACAGTATATAAAGTGAGTAGAGGCCTAAAGTACAGTATAAAACTTGCTTACTCTAAGAAGCCATTTCTTACGCAAAAGTCGAGATTTATAAAACAAGAACTTTGCATGGGAATTGGCTTAAATTAACAAAGTTTTGACTATCAAGCACTACGGAAACTTTTTTAGTGTTGGCATTTTAGCAAATCCAGTTTGCAAGAAAATGAACAAAAAAGTCCTGTTTCATTGTGTATTTCAATGATGCATCAGGCACATTCTAATGTCTGTCAACCTATTCATCTATCCTTTTTCTAAACACAGTTGTTCCAAACCTGTAATAGAAAAGGGACCATATGATTTCTGCATGATAATCTCCGTAATGTAGGCTGCAATTCAACGCATCCCAAAAGGTTGGCTCTAGGGCATCTAAATTGGCTAAATCAGTCATCATCATGGAAATGAACAACAACAATATCATTAATGATATTTAAATGACAGAAAACTGTGTTTTTCTGTTCTTCTGTGTATTTTAGTTGTGGCAAAATAAGCACTTATTTAAGAAGTCTGAAAATGTACAAACATCATAATATTCTGGTGCAGTTTAGTTAATTTGAAAGTTGGAGCATTCTTTCATTTATTTGGTTCATCAAAGAAACGCAACATTTTTGATTTTTTAAATATTTTGCCGCAGGGCAAGCATCATGTGCTATGGAGAGTTGCTCAGACCACCAGGCTGCTATTTGAACAGGGAGCCATAAGATTCATCCACGTTTTTAATTGCTCATGACGACTACTGATTTTTTTGCTGACAGCATGTGTAAAAGTTATTCAAGTTGAAATAACTTCTCTCAAGTTAAATCTGAAAACAGTGAACCTAGCTGTATTTAAACTGAGTACTTCTCTATCTGTTTTATGAATTCAAGACATACAAGTGACAGTTGCTTTGGTCAGGACTGATTATAGTATTCATTGATCCATGTATCCTCTTAACATGTAGCTGGAGCTTACCCTAGCAAAGAAATAAGCAGACACAGGCAGGTGTAACACCCAGATAAGGTTTCAGCTCACTGCATGCAACAACACATAAATCGGGATGATTGAGCACTGGCAATTCACCTAACCTGCATGCATTTGGACTGTGGAAGGAAACCAGAGCACACATTCAGGCCCACATGCATAATTCAAAGAGGGAGCACTTGGGTTGCAATCCCCAGAGTCCTTGCTACAAGTCAGCAGCACTACAGCTGCATCGCTGTGCACCTAATTTATTGATTAACATTTATATTAACTGTGGCCTTAAAAATGGAGGAAAAATGTTTAGACTTATTTCAGTAACATAGTGCATCTGTTGTGGGGGCCAGGCCTCCAAAACCACCTTACAAAGTCCACCAAATGTGAGTAATATTTCAAGCGCACATTTACTTAAGTTTCATCTCTGTTTGTTTTCTCATAATTTGAAAGATGTCATGCTGGAACATGAGCAAAGGTTATATGGTTAGATGATGAATATTCAAAAAAAGACTTTTTAAGCTATACATGGTTACAGGCTGGAAGTGATGGCAAGTAGCAAAAGGCAGGTACACAAATGCATAGTATTAAGCTGATTTGAGATTTATAAAAACTTGATGTGAAACCTGGTCAAGTCTAGGTATGGTTTAATAATCTGTTTTTGTGTGTGTGAACACTATGTTTGCCTTTCTAGCCTAAGCACAATTTTAGTATGGAAGCAAGATTTTACACATGAAGCCCCAGTTCTTTAACGAAGACGTTTGTTCTGAAGGGATAAACAAGTGCAACTAGCTTTCTCAAGGCAATATTTTCCTTTTTTCATTTATGTTAACGGCTATAACAGGATCAAGCAGGCAACAAGTATGTCTTATAGCAGATCTCTTTAACCTTAAAATTAACAAACCTGTGTTAAAAAAACTGCCCACCTTTTGTCAACACCTTAAGCAGTGATGCAATTTCTTTCCTAAAAAAAGGCTCCTCATCTTTATCACTTTACAGTATCTATCAACATTTAGTTCTACCAGTTTTAGATTAACTGTGATCTGAGAAGTAACTGGGGGTGGGGGACACAACCGGGCTTAGTTTGGATGGCTTAAAACAGGGGTCCCCAACCCCCGGTTCGCAGCCCACTACCGGGCCACAGCCGTCTGACAGCCGGGCTGCGAGAGAACTGCCGACAACAGACACTCACTCAGACTTTTCAGAACGCTTGGCGGGCAGGGCTTTGCAGCGGCGCAGAGAGACCGAGGTGAGAGAGTATTACAACAAAGTATTTTTATGGTCCCGACAGTTTCCCCATATGACACGAGTCTTTAGAAATTTCATTACTACGAAGTACATTCAGCAGATACTTTCATTACAACGAAGTGATCCTGAAATGCCTGAATGAATCATCCGCAGAGCAGTCAGATCTGTGGTCGCAGTTCAGTTGTGCACATTTGCACAATGATCCCCAAACAGAAACATTGTAAAAAAAATGTCTTTCTTCGAACTTTCCTCTTACTGTTTTTTTTTTTTTGCTGTTTTTGTTTTCTGTGGTTTTCAGTGATACCTTTTGCTTATTGCTTGTCAACATTTGAAAAACATCCATTGGAATTTAACTCATTGTCACCTTCCTATAGAAATGGCACACACGAAAAAACAATAACAGTGTTAATGTTTGTGATGTGCAATCTGTTGGAATGACAAATGCAATGCAAATGTCTTTGTTATATGCAAAAAAAGAAGAAAAATCTCGGGCTGCAAACGTATGCGAACTGCTTAATAACTTAATAATAGAAATGTAAATTATGTATAAAGCTGCCCTATGAACCCGCCCCAAATCATCATACCCCCACCGGTCCCTGGAAAAATTTGTTTCTAGTAAAGTGGTCCTTGCTGTCAAAAAGGTTGGGGATCACTGGCTTAAAATACCACCACACTTGACCTAGAATGAGAACTGAAAGTAGAAAACAGGATTTCTATACAGGTGTTCTATTGGGATTCTTACAGAAATTATCAGCAATTACTGGTTTTGATCAAAATTACATAATGAGTTCAATTTTCTTACAACACAAAAAAACATTTCTTCAATAACATCATAAATGGGTGTATGAGTGTCCTGTACTTCATGCAAAACAGAGTAGGATCAAGTCAGAAGGGGTACCACAGCAGAAGTAGAATAGGATAGGAGTGGATGACTTAATCAACAAACTGAGAAAGGGATTGTCAGTGAATGTTAACTGCCACATACACGAAAAAGCTGAAACCTACTCCAGTTAATCACGTCAAATTTGTTCACTCTCATTCCACTCATAGGATGTGCTTTTTTAACTGATGCTACCAGGCAATGTGCAACAAGTAAACGCCAAAATTACAACACCTAAGCTTAGATACACATGAGTAGCTGAGCCTATAGTAGTTATCCCTTACCAGTATTCTTCATTACAGAAGTGAGACTGCTCAGGATAGAGCTGATTTTTCCTAGGTCCACATTGGCAAGGTTTGGTAGTGGGTTGAAGGCAAATGGTAGAGGATTGCCAGGTGTCTTAGCTGGAGACTGAACTGCAGGTTGAGCAGCAGACTTTGAGATGGTTTCCACTGGCTTCACCACAGGAGATCCAGTAGTCACACAGGTACTCTCTGACTTCTCCTTTCGAGCTTCTACTGAAAAGTGTTGGGGGTGAGGGAAATTGATGTGGTATTACAATATTAAGATTTCATGCAACAAGCTTTTTATAACTACAAGATACAGTGATTTGCTACAGTCAACATCAATCTCACCAATTATATGAGAGGATTCATTTCCTTCATCATCAGATAGTTCCATGTCCTCAACATCACAATTGTCTTCAGTTGGCTTTGGACTGGAAGATTTTGAGCCGAGATCTCCAGCAGCTGCTTCATCGACTTCTTTTTCTTCTGCCCTTACACTAGGCTCACTATCATCCATTCCATGGAACGGGGATTCTGAACCAGTAGGTGAAGGTGCATCCATACTAGGAGAAGGTATTGGAGATTCTTCTGGGTCCGGAAGACTTGTCTTAAGCTGGTCAAGTTTCTTTTTTAGGTTGTTAACTCTATTTGCAAATGTTTTATATGCCTGCAAAATAAGATATTTAAACAAGGATTCCAATATACACTTTTTTCAAATATTCAATATTTATACTGGCAAAGCATATTTTAAGAAAAAAACAGGTACAAAATCAACAGAGTAACTTACATTAGCAACTATCTTGACCTCCTTGTACTGTGCTTCATAGAAAATATCTGCATTCTCCAACGCCTCTATTATCCTAGGCCCATGTTTAACTTGCTTATCCAAAAATGAGACAAATTCCTCAAGTTTTGCACTGCCATCTTCAAAATCCTTGGAGAATTTCTTCCCTCCAGCTTTATCTAATTGTAGAAAAGACGTAATAAAATACACATTTTTTAAATAGACTTGCCAAAAAACGAGATAAAATGACTAAAAAAGGGTCACTTCACGTTGTAAATTACGTACTACAGAAAGAACTACAAACTGAAGATTAGTAATTCTATACTTATATAAATATTCACAATTAAATCTATATAAAAAGAAAAATATCAGAAACTTTTTTGATTTAACGTTTTTTTCTTCTAAATAATTCCTGATTATTTTTTTTGGTTTGTTTTTTGTAAATAGACTTCAACAGTTGGAAACTAACCTTTCAGTCTTTTAAGGGTTTCTGTGCTGCACACATCCACTCTCATTGAAGACAGCTGTTTCTCCTTCAACTCTATATCTTCTACTGAACGTTTGTATGCAGCCAGCTGATCAATGAAGGTCTGTGGCTGAACAAACACAGGTTGAGATATTAAAACTGGAAGAATACATTAACTTTCTCTGTCCATAGTACGTTATCTAAAAAGCATACATGATTCTATATGAAACTATTCTGGACAAATAATCACTTAGGTATTTGTGATGTGTGTGTATTTAATTCATTGCACTTAGCAAAAAAAAAATGGTTTAAAAAACATTCAGTCATGAAATGTATGTAAGAATTACCATCTACCTACTCCATTGCCCTTATGTTCGACCATAATCCTTTCCTTACTCTAATTCTAATGCTTGCAAAAGAATCAGCTGTGCTCAACTACCACTGTTGTGAACACCCTACTGCTGTCACTCAAGGTACAAATAAAGGTGGCACTGGTAACTGCCGTCACTTTCTATGGCAATGTTTAGGTACTAATGGTCAAAATATGGAACTTCCAGCAGGTTTTCCATTAAGGATATGTCTGCACGGTGCTCCACTCAGCACTCTCTAGATCCTGACTAGTCTCCCAATTCCTGCCGCTCAAAAACAATCCCATAGCTTGAGGCTGATGCCACCACCTTGCTTTACCATTGGAATGGCACTACCCAGGTGTTGAGTGGTGCCTGGTTTACTGCAGACATGACACTTAGAATCGAGGCCAAACAGTTAATTCTTTCATCAGACCAGATAATCTTGTTTCTCACAGCCTGAGAGTTCTTAAGGTGGCTTTTTGCAAACTCCAACTGGGCTTTCATGTGTCTTTTACGGAGGAGATGCTTCTGTCTAGCCACTTTGTCACGAAACCCAGATTGGTAGAGTGTTGCAGAGATGGTTGCCCTTCTGGAAGTTTCTCCTATTTCCACATAGGGTTTCTAAAGCTCAGCTAGCATGACAATCGGGTTCTCAGCCATCTCTACTACCAAGGCCCTTTTCTATGATTGTTCAGTTTGGCCATGGAGCCAGTGCTTTTAGGAACCTTCAATGCTGCATACATTTTTTTGTAGCTTCTACAAATCTGTGCAGACACAATCGATTATCTAAGCTCTGCAAGCAATTCCTTCAACCTCAAGGCTAGGTTTTGTAGGACTATACAGAGGCAGATGTGTTTCATTCATGTAAAATCAATTGAATTGACCACAGGTGGACTGCAAACAAGGTGTATGAATATATTAATGATTAATATAATAAGATGTACCTGAGCCAAACTATAAATGTCATAGCAAAGGATATGAATACTTCTGTCAATGTGGTACTTCAAGGTTTTATTGATAATAAACTAGTATTAATAAAATAGTTTTTGCTTTGTCATTCTGGGTTATTGCATGTTGCTTGATGAGGTAATTAGCATTAGGCTGTAATGTAATAAAATGTTAAAAATTGAAGGGGTCTGAATATTTTTTTGAAGGCACTATAGTCAGATAAGGGAAAAGTGCCAAAATACTGCCATTTAAAGCTTCAGCATCTTACTTAACAGCTTAGTAAAAATCTAGCAACATTTCTATTTTGGACAATACTTAAATATCACCACAGTTGGCCTGGGAGTCTAAGCAATCCAAAAAAACTGCCAAAACAAATGGCTTTATGTTTGGACATGCCATGCACAAAAGAAACTGGAAATCTAGGATAGTTCTGTTAAGAAAAATAATACACTAATCTGTGGAAACTGGAAGACTCAACCTAAGAGTCATTATTAGTGAATTATTCCTCCATTGTATCTAGCTAAACAGTCACTATTTGAAATATTAAGATTAAAAAAATCCAACAAATCGTATAATCTCTACACAGAAAACAAAATCTTCAACTTACTGCAAATTCAGCAACAATTTTAGATTTCAGCACTGCCTTTGGGTTGACTGCAACTGTGAAGAAAAAAAATAATATACATTAAAGTTTAACGACACAATAGGGGGAAAAAAATTCAGCAGTAATTCCACCAGTACCTCTTTATAATTTAGGGTATGAAAACAGACTAACAACAGTTGAGTATTAGTGAACTGAAAAATCGGAAAAAAAAAAAAAAAAAAAAAAAAAAAAAACACATTAAAATAATCAAGCAAAAAACATAGCTAGGGCATTTCTTTCACTTGATTTTATAAAAAAATTGTATTACAGAAAATGCATCTTAAACAGTATGATTTGAACAATTAAATTATCTACAAGATGAAACTTAATTAATATTGGTCAAGTAGAGAGAAAATGAAAAGTAAATCCCTAGATTTAATACATAATTCTTATATATATATATTTTTAAAATAAAAACTTAAAATATGTACAGACATACATACATACATATACACACACACACATATATATATATATATATATATATATATATATACACACATACACATATACAGTGGGCACAGAAAGTATTCAGACCCCCTTCAATTTTTCACTCTTTGTCATATCGCAGCCATTTGCTAAAATCATTTAAATTAATTTTTTCCCTCATTAATGTACACACAGCACCCCATATTGACAGACAAAAAAAAGAATTTTTGAAATTGTTGCAGATTTATTAAAAAAGAAAAACTGAAATATCACATGGTCCTAAGTATTCAGACCCTTTGCTCAGTATTTAGTAGAAGCACCCTTTTGAGCTAATATAGCCATGAGTCTTCTTGGGAAAGATGCAACAAGTTTTTCACACCTGGATTTGGGGATCCTCTGCCATTCCTCCTTGCAGATCCTCTCCAGTTCTGTCAGGTTGGATGGTAAACGTTGGTGGACAGCCATTTTTAGGTCTCTCCAGAGATGCTCAATTGGGTTTAAGTCAGGGCTCTGGCTGGGCCATTCAAGAACAGTCACAGAGTTGTTGTGAAGCCACTCCTTCGTTATTTTAGCTGTGTGCTTAGGGTCATTGTCTTGTTGGAAGGTAAACCTTCGGCCCAGTCTGAGGTCCTTAGCACTCTGGAGAAGGTTTTTGTCCAGGATATCCCTGTACTTGGCCACATTCATCTTTCCCTCGATTGCAACCAGTCGTCCTGTCCCTGCAGCTGAAAAACACCCCCACAGCATGATGCAGTCACCACCATGCTTCACTGTGGGGACTGTATTGGACAAGTGATGAGCAGTGACTGGTTGTCACTTTTTTTTGTCTGTCAGTATGGGGTGCTGTGTGTACATTAATGAGGGAAAAAATTTATTTAAATGATTTTAGCAAATGGCTGCAATATGACAGTGAAAAATTGAAGGGGGTCTGAATACTTTCCGTACCCACTGTATATCCATATACACATACATACATATACATACACATATATACATATATATATACATATACATATGAGGGTTGTCTGGGTTCCGCGCGGAATTTTATCGTTTGTCGAGTGTCAGCCTGTCGAAACCTGTTCTGCTGTGTAGAGGGATTATTCAAGTGGTTGCATGTTTTTATTCAAATGTTTTGCTCCCTCTCTTACTTCAGAATGAACACAAGAAGCAAACGAACTGAGAGCGCGCAGCCGGCGAAGCTCCTGACTCCGTACATGTGCGACTTTCGAGTGATGATTTTTTACGACTTTTCTGATGGTTTAATCTGCTCGGTGGAATGCACCATGTTTGCCATCTTTTTCAACATCGATGGCATTGTCGCATCAGTTCCGCTGATGGAGGGGACAACTGTGACATCTGAGTGGTACACCACTCAGTGCCTGCCTGACGTTTTTTCTGCGATGGCTAGAGGCCGGTCCAAGAACTTGCGAAGGCACTTTTTGCATCATGACAATGCACCAGCCCACACGGCTAATGCGACGAAGCATTTCATTGAAGACAGTGGTGTCAACGTTTTGAACCCGCCACCCTACTCGCCTGATCTTGCACCATGTGACTTTTGGCTCATCCCAAAGGTGACAGAACCCCTGCGAGGCCACAACTTGGAAACTCGAGAAGAACTGATTGCAGCTGTCAAAGAACAGCTGGACAACCTCCCAAAGACAGCCTTTCACGAGTGTTTTGTGACGTGGGTCAGAAGACCCAAAAAGTGCATTGATGTTGGCGGTGAACACTTGGAAAAAGTTTAAAAAGGATCGAAGTACATGAGAAAAATAGAAAAAAAAATCCTTGGCTACTTATTTCGAGTGATTCCACGCGGAACCCAGACAACCCTCGTACATACATACATATATTATATATATACATATACACACATATATACATATGTACCCGACAAATACGGACCATGTACAAGATGTATAAAAATGTCAGTCTTTTCTAACCAGCTAATACAAAATTTAGTTTAAACCCCTTGAATTAAAGCTTAAAGTCTATACTTCAATCACATCTTGATTGCTATATTTTTAATTCTGCTGTGGTGGTGTACTGAGCCAAAATTATGAAAATTGTGTCACTGTCCAAATACTTGACTACATTTATGCATATACATGTGTGTATAAATATACACACACACACACACATATAAAGTACATACACAGACAGACATATATACAGTATACACATACATACAAACATATACAATTTTTTTTTTTAATATGTATTCTATGGTTAAAAGATTAATTACAGAATGCCAGCTTTTACTTCTGGGTGATATTTTATATTCTGCTCAAAAAAAATTAAGGGAACACAAAATCATCACAGGCTAACACCAAGCATCACAGTCTGTATATAACAGACCATACTGGAAAAATTAACATTTGTGTTTAGTCTCCCAACTCCAACTGTGTAACTATATTGCGACAAATGAATCTGAAGCAAAATAAAGCTGGTTATGGTTAGCATTTGGTCACATACCCTTATCATACAATAAATGCCCAAACCCTTATCATACAATAAATGCCCAAAGCCAGCAACCAACCGAAATCATCAGACTCTTTATAACTTCCTTTGGCAGGCTCTTTCAAGCCTTTAATGGCAGGCTCTTGGTGCGTGTCATGTGGCTTTTCTGACTTTAGTTTCCTCGTCAGTAAGTGAAATAAATTCTCAATTTGGGATTAATCAGGTGACTGACTTTGTCAGTTCATAATTTTCCATTTTTTCCTTTCTGATGAACTCCTTGATATGTATGTTTCAGGTCATTACCTTACTGTATTATGAACACCTGTTCAATGAGCATGGAGGGATTTGTTGGAACTGAAAAGACAAGATATTTCTGTACACTTTAAAATCCATACTGCTACTATCACTATCATTTAAATCATAACAAATGATCAGTGAACCAGTTCCAGAAGCTGCCGTGCATGCCGAAGTCATAATGCTTCTTCCTTCATGCTTTATATATGAATTGGTGTCCTTAGGATTATTTGCAGTCCATCCTTTTCTCCACCCCTCTCCCTTCCCATCACTATTATAAAAGTTAAACATCTATATCATCTGCCCATAAAACTTTGCTCAGCCTTGTACATCTTTGTAATTTCCAGTCTGGCCTTTCTGTTCTTGGTGCTGATGATAGATATGCATCTTGTAGTATAGGTTCAATGACTACACCCAACCCTACACTCTCCAAGCACGTTTAATGTTTGCGTGGATATTTAAGGGAAAATGGAATACCTCAGCTATCAGAATCACCTGTTATTCATTTGCCCCAAAACTACTGCTTTTTCCAGTATTATTCATGTTACGTGTAGAACATTGCCCAGAATGTTAAAATTCCCTATTTTTGTCTCACACCTTTTCACTTATAATACATAATGAATACACAGCAAAAACAACCAAATAACCTGTTTGTCAAAGTACAGATATAGTAAATAATATCAATAGATGAAAAGTATAAGCAAGAGAAAAAAAAAACAGAAAAAGTGATATCTAAATTGTAATTTGATCTACAAATTGGGAAAAAAAGTGAGATTTACTTGTTTAAATGTTTTGTCATACTGCCAAGCCCTAATACAACCATGTGTGGCACTTGGCACTTTATTACTGTTTTGGTGGAAAGACATGAGAATACCCGAATCCAGAGTAATTTGTATGAAAAAATATTTTGAAATAGTCTGCAGGAAAATGTAGACAATGTCCTAGAGAAAATGCACATTTAGAACTTTTCTTGTTGTATTATATGAACGCAAAAGCTATTCTCAACCGCAAGGTTTAGCCATATCTCAATTTAAAAAAATACATATATACACACACACACATTACATACATACATAACATATATCTCAAATTAAAAAGAAAAAAAGATTAGAAAACAAATATTCTCTTACTCTGTGCTTCTTTCTTACCAAGACCAACTTTTAGCTCTGATATAAGTTCCTCTGGGTAAACATTCCTTTCTTCCCAAATTGTGAAAATACGCTCCACAGATTTACGTACAGATGGGTCCCTATTTAAAAATATTTAAATGAATAGCAGCAGTTAATATCACATTAAAAATTTAAAATGTAACTTGTTAAAAAAATAAGCAACAGCAGCATAGCAAGATTCCATTAACAGATGTACACAAACAAATGAGAAATTCTTAATTTAAATTTTATTAAAATTGTCTTAAAGATAAACTAAAAATAAACTATTTTCACACAGGCTAAAAAATGTACTGTCAGTGAATGCCAAGAACGACAAGCTATTAAGCTGGTCACATTCAACATTAAAAAGTATATATTCTTTAACATTTATATTAATATGATTTTTTTTTTTGCTTAAAGACATGACAACTGGTCAAGAATCTATATTGGCACTTAGTGTCAGCACTGGGTGAAGTATTTAAGCAATCACAAGTTTTGGCTCAAGCAGACAGAAAAATCATTTTGGTGGCAACAAACAGTTAGAAATGACTAAGACAAGTTAAAGCTGTAAACTGAATAATATACCCATCCTAACCTTTTCAACCAATATAAATGCCACTTCTAAATACATCTCAAACAATGTAATTCAAGACCTACAAATTTATTTTTATAAATAACTTCAACTAACCCTTTGTATGGATATTAGAAAACAAAAAAAGAGAAAATATCTGAGCAAGTTCTCCATAGAAATGTTGCTAACAATTTTACGAAATATCTTCAAATAATTCACTGATGATAAAAAAAGGGTCCTTACTATAATTTACTTATACCATGTTGCCTGGCAAATGATGTTCATCTAAAAGAATGATTAATTTATGGTTTATTCAAAATTAAATCAGACCCTTTCAATAGGCTATAATAAATGCTCAAGCAAAATCTTGTGCATGGAATGCATGTATTAGTGTTTGTCCTATAATACATTAGGAAAATGGTAGCTAAATAGATTTTACTAGGACTGCACAAACTAAAACTCTCTAATATTGTATTTTAAGAATTATATAATTTAATAATATGTAGCAGTTTCATAAACCTATTTGTTAACTGCAATTTTGAAAAAATATTTTTTAAATCCGATATACAGCTTTCACATTTATGTCTACATTCAAACTTGAAATTACCAATATGAATGTCTCTGTTCATAGGGGCAATATGCCACAAAGTACATTTACCCATGACTTCTTAAACACATTTGTTCACATTTTTGACTGGATATATTATGTTGTCATGACACAGGTAGCATTCTGCTCCTTTTGCAAAAGCAACTGCTGTTTGTGGCTCCAAAGCACTTTCACTTCATCCTAGGTTTCCAGTTGTATCCAGAGGAAAAGCAGAGCACCTTATATTCTAGGGTTTGGGTCTTGTTCTTGTTGCAGACAGAAGCAAAATTAATTTGGTATAGAAAAAAATCCAAATACTCATGGTTGGTCGAAAAAATTTACTCTCAACTTTGCTTCTCTGCGTTCTACCCAGAGATGTGGAGGCAGGCCTCCGTCATTGCAGACTTTATTTTTTAATGTAAATATTGTCAATTCCAGGGCTTGATTTAGGTCACTGTTTGTAGCCTCAGAAATAATAATAATCGGACTCTTAGTTTTCTTTGTAGTGCAGAAAGATTCACTACCACAATGACTCCTGTGCACAGATATTTCTTTTGATTCATTAGGGTTTTCAGGAATTTTAAATTATTTATTGTTCCTACCTATTCTTCACAAGCCAACTAGGTGTAGTTGTAAATCACAAAGTAACAAATGTAAACAAAAAAAAATTGTGCAACTTATTCTATCTGATACATAGTATCATTTATAAATTTGTAGTAGAGGAACTAATCTGTCAGTCTTTCAAATGCCTTGCTTTTTCCACTATAAACTTCCAGTAGTGGACTTCACATTTTAATTTTGCTGCTCTCAAGCAGAACAAGAAAATTCCACAGCCAAGACAAAGGGTACTGTAATCTACATTTATTCAGGTTAAATGTAATGAAAGAGGCAAGCACAGAAAGGTTGAGAAAGAATGAGAGAGTTTGCTGCTACACAGAATGCACGCTCATAATTAGAAGCCTAGAAAATTAGCTGGGTTGAAAGGGTTATTACTGTAATCCCCAGGCCCACAATCCCAAAACTTCGGCTTCAAGGAGAACATACTGTTGATAGGGGGACATCATCCTGTATAAAATTCCCCAGAAGAAACATTAGGACTGAAAAAAAAAACCAAATGAACCAATTCACTGCATCTTTTATATGATTTACTGTAAATTCTGACATTGTCAGGAAAGAAAGTTATGAAGAAGCAAAATAATAAACTTGAACCACTTGATCACTTGAATACTGGCTTTACTGTTAACAGAAATTTATTAGAATCAAATAAAGCAATCAATAAAATGACAAATGGAAGGCTTCTTAAGGAATAAAAAAAATGAATAAGGAAGCACTGAAAATTTTATTTTTGACATGGTCTGTTCTAAGATACTGAGTTTCTACTGGATTATTCTTTGAGCAAATTTTCCAATTCATCATTAGAAAGTTTTTTATAACTAGTTATGTAAAGAAGAACATAACTCATTTCTGAACTTCAATGAAAAATTCTGCCTTTGTGAGCAAGAGAGTGAGAAATAAAACCTCTAGCCATTTACAGCATATTAAAAAAGAAAACAGTTCCAACTGATCTAAACATAAAAAACAGCATCATTATGGTAAAAAAATGCATTTGCTTACACAAAGTGCATATACCCAATTTAAAGCTGAAGAGTAACTCAGTATTTAGTTTATTTAGTTATGATGAAAAAACCAAGTTTATTCTGCACATCATGGGAAATTTGAAAATTTTGTCCTCATGTTAAGTATACATCTTTGAAGTATTTAGCGAGAATATTTTAAATGTAGGATTGTCAAATTGCCAAGTAACATAATGACCATAGTGATATTTAAATTTCAAGACAAAATGTGTATTACAGTCTGTAACTGAAAACTTAATTTCTCCAATCAGCTTTGTGCTAATCCAGACATCATTATTTAACACTGCATTTTTTTTCTCAGATAACCATTATGTTCATACATACAGTATCACTTCTAAGAACAACATATTTGTATTTTTGATTTGAGAGCTAGGCTATGCAAAGTCTAAAATATACAGGGTGGTGTTTGAAGGCAGATGTACACTTCATATAGAGGCAAATTTCAAATTCTCCATGTACATTGCAGTTTGAGTCCCTCTCTTTGTGTTCAGGAATTTTGAACAGAAGTACAAGTGCAATGTGAGCTTTCAGTGAAAACCTACAAAACAACTAATTTTGCATGAAAGACTCAACTGATGATAGAGAACATATAACCTCTGGAGACAATTTTTGGCTTGCAGAAATAAGAACCCACAGTGGATTCAGACACTAATTAAATCTATTCACTTTATGCACACTACTCTATTGTTGTAGATTTAATTTTAAATGGATAAATTTGCCAGTTACGCCCTTCAATCAAGACACAAAATAACCCATAATGACAAAGTGACATCGTGCAAATTTATAAAAAATCAAAAACTGACTAAAAACTATTCAGACCATTTGCTATGGCACTCCAAACTGTGGTCAGGTACATCCTACACCCTATTTGCATTAATTACCCATACTTATACAATAAAAAAATTTTAATATTGATGTGAATTTTAATACATTTTCGGGTGTTGAATTTGCAAATGAAAAACAATTTTCTCCTTTACATTAATTTGTTTTTTCCACAAAACAATATTTTTTGCTCTCAAAGAGTTTTTCTTTTAAACTGATTTTGCAATATATTTACCAATATTATATTTTAATGATGCTGTTTGAACTTAACCATTTCTAGTATTAAAATTTATGATTAAAGTAAAACTATTATTTTTACAGTTGTTAACTACAATGAGCACCACTGGTTCATATGTTAGGATCTAAAAATTCTTACTGGGTCAGTAGTCAGGGCATACAAAATTGCCATGTTTTCTCTGTTAGTGGGACAGCAGACCAAGAGCTTGAAAATGATGCAGATAAGTGCCAAAAACATCATCAGACCTAGCTTGGTAGATCCTGATAAAGTGCTGCTACCGCTGCTTCATATTAAGCTTGGTTTAACAAGTTATTTTGGCAAAGCCCTATAAAAAACGGAGGCAATTTCATGTACTTAGATATACCCAGAAATGTTCAGTACAAGTCTATATTAAAATAGAGCATTTTTTGCTGGACATATTAGAAAATGAATTTCTGATGCAGAATTTGATGGTGCAATGAATGACCTGGATTGAGAGCCTTGGTTAATATAAGAAGTAATTTCTAAGTTTTTAGGTAACAGTAAATACCCAAATTATAAAGAAACTGTAAAAAATGTATTAGTCAAGTTTAAAGAATTCAAAGTTCAATTTTTGGATTTGCGTGTACTTTTCCCTGAACATCTTTAAGATTCCATCAGGAGACATGGAAAGATGGTACCAGAGATGTTAGAATCCATTACTACTGGTAACTACTGCTGGAAAATACATAGAGATGCAGCAGAAAAAGTGTAGAGAAGACAGACCAAACAAAATTTTGTATGAAAAAAGAAAGAAGCGACAAAAAACAGATGTTATATGCAAGTCAATAAATATGTATTATTGTTTTAGTTACTTAAGTTTAAAAATATTAGATTGACTAAATACTTTCATGTTAAATTGATTACAAACAATATTGTATGCAATAATAGGGCAATCTGTTCCATTTTAATTAAATCTTTTCAATTTTGTACTTAAATGTGATGAAAATTTTCCAATTATATGTTTTTTACTGAGCTCTTGAATTGAAATAAAAATATTCACAATTAAAAAAATTTTTATGAGTTTGATTTTGCAGACCTTTGTTATCCCCGAGATGTGTCTAGATATTTATGTAAGTCCACAGTTCCGAAAAATACAGCCAAGACAATGCTAGAGTGGCTTTGGGAGAAGTCTCTGTCCTTCAGTGGCCCAGACAAAGCTCACACTTAAACCCAATAAAATATCTGTGGAGAGACTGGAACATTGCAGTTTACAGATGCATCCCATAGAATCTAGCAGAGCTTGAGAGCACCTACCAGGAAGAATGGAATGAACTGGTGAAATCCATCTATGCAAAGCTTGTAGAGACAAGAGTATGCAGAAAGTGAAGGGTTCTGAATACCCGTTTAATCCACTGTATTTAATAAAATACTACTCACAAAGTGTTTACATTTTTTGTGAAAATGAACCCCTAAAATAAATTACAATATACACTAAAGAATTCAGGCTTGCTCATCATAGTTAAGCATGTGCCATTTTTAGATCTAATGACTGCCCATCAAAACCGATTAATCACACATTTTCAAATGTTTTACTAAAACTGAAAATTTCTTTTCACGGACAGAAAAAACTACTGTAAAGTGAGAAGCACACATTCTTTACACTTACTGCTGAATAGTTAAAACATTAAGAAAACAGATATATTTAAAATGATGCTTCCTGTTAATATTGTACTTGGACACACAATTGTAAAGTGTAAATAGAACCTACCGAACAAGTAAGGCTGCCTCAGGAAGGACATCTGCAAAAGAACTTCGGTAAATAATAGCATTTTTCCTTTTGCAATTCTGTATAACATCATTCGCCAAGTAGAAAAGGTTCAATCGATGAGAAGCTTCAGCTGAAAAGGAAAGACATAAACGTATAATAAAGTCAATAGTAAATACTATATTTTATATTAACAACCCATTCCAACAAGTTTAAACATCATATGTGTAAGGATTAAAATTGATAAACCCACTGAACAGGGTACTAACAGTTTTGTTTAAAAGTTCACATACACTCATCATGGACATGAATGTCATGGTAATTGTGGGCTTTCACTGATTTCTTTGGACTGCTCATTTTCTGGGGTGGAATGATTGTACAACATGCATAGATAATGACTAAAAACGAACTTGGTGCACAAGTTTTAATTTATTTTGGATTTTCTGTGTATGTAAACTTATTACAACAATTGTACTTGTATTATAAATTTAGACGATATATGAGTTGCAGCTGAATCACAAATATGTACTTTTTTCAAAACATCCAAAAATAATATGAAACTATTAGTAAATAATAAAATGTGTGAAAATATATATCAGGGAAAAAAGAATCAGGAAAGAGGCTCTGCTGAAGAATTCATTTTAATTGTTAGAAGGAAAAATAAGGTTTGATTTCTTTTTGGGAAAACAAGAGTGTAAAACAAAAAAAAGCGCTAATTTTCAATAAAATTAATCTAATGATTATCTCTCAATGTTCACACATTGTGCATTATTACATGTACTGTTTCATTTCAATCTTTCTAACACTTTTTAAAAAGCACATGCATAAAAAATAAAACTACCATGCAGTTTTCAGTGGACAAACACTCTGCTACTAAAATGCACTGATAAAAGTGCAGCAGGTTTCTCGTTTATGCTGCCACCAAGCAAACATAGGACCAAAGACATGGGTTTTCCTGTCCTCTCTTCCTTTATTAAACCCAATGGCTTTAACTCTTTTAGGGCTAATTTTTTTTTTTTTGTTTCTTTTCTCCCAGGGATGAATATTTTTCCAAAAACTAACTTTTTTAAAAAAAAGAACATGAAGCAATGGTTTAACATATCAAATCAACAAAAAATATTTACTTTTGACAAATGTTACTGTCTTGCATGTTGTATGAGCCTGCATACTATATGATTTCACATACATGTCACACAGCAAAGTCCTACAAAGTATGATATCGTTCAAAGCAGCAATTTGCATGCATTGCCGTATTGCACTGCTTACCATGTGTGTTGCACTGGTGCTTCCTTTTGCCATGTACACAGCATGACCCAAATGTTCATAGCCCTGAAGCAGCTCCAGCACAACCTGACTTGTCAAGGGACAGTTCTCTCTTTGAAAGAAATACTTTCCTGTATATGCAATTACTTTCAGGCAGAAACCAGTGCTGGCTTCTGCCAGTACAAAATCCTTTATGCCATACTTTGTGGGCTTGTCTGGCATATATTGGAAGAAAAAAAAGGCGTCCCTTGTATTTTATCATAGATTCATGCACAGACAAATCACGGCCAGGCTGATAAAATTGATAAAAATGTCAAGCAGGGTCTGAACTTTATACATGGGGTTATAGGGGACATGCACCCTCAACCCCTCCTGTCGACAAAAGTCGACTTCGGCCCTAAAAGTTAATACAGGTAAAATTCCGTTACAACAACCTTCCAGGGATCTAAAAAATATTTTGTTGTAATGAGATTCTGTATTTGTAGTTATAGTGCTTTCTTTAACTTGCATCCAGGCATCTGCAATCATTTCAATAGCTTCTTTCGCGTTAATTTTAACCTTCTCCTGTCTACAAGTTATGCTGACGAGAATTTTTCTCAGTATTTCCTTGCAATAATATACTTTCAGGGTGCGAATGATGCCCAAATCCAATGGCTGAAGCACTGCTGTGCAATTGGTTGGGAGGAATTAAATGCGGAAGCATGTTTTGGGCAGCACAGTTATCAATCAGAAGCCAAATCACCTTTTTCTTCTTCTTCATATTGTGAGGTTTCTGTACTCTTTTGGGATCTCCACCCATCCAACGGGAACATCACACTGAAGTTGGTCCCGAAGTGTGACTGCCACGTCTGTGGAAAATTGTTTGTCCATTGCCGGGGCAGGGCAACAGCAGACTCACAACGGTGCAGTGAGGTGCCACAGAAGTGAATCCTAAAAGATCGGGGTCGCGCTATAAGTCCCTGTCTTACACCCCAAAACATGAGGCTGACTCTAAGTACTTTAGCAAAACCAGTATTATTCAGCTTGAAACAAGAACAGCACGGTTATTTATTGTAGCAGGATCTGCCACTCTACTATAAACAGACACAGCAGTCAGGCAGGGTCATGGCCAGGTTATTGGCCAAGTAATCCTGTTCCCTGCATTTACAATGTTCCTTGCATCACCCATCGAGTTTGCTTTGGTGGAGAGACGCAGCAGAGCTGTGAGCCTGCTGTTGCCCCGGCAACATATAAACAGTCTTCCACAGACGAGGTGATCTCACTTCGGGACTCTCTTCGGGGTTTTGTCCAGTTGCAGGAGGACCCAAGAGAGTTTAGAAACATCACATTTTCTTGAATGAGTGCCGCATTAATAGGAATGTTTCTTGAACGAGCATCACTGAACCACATAAAAGCTGCTTTTTCTACGTCTTCAAATGCAGCAGTTTGCATACATTTGCAACCAGAGATTTTTCTTCTTTTTTTGCTCAGTCTCTCAAGAAAGTTGACAGTGTCAATGGCAAAATTCTAAATTCACGGACAATGAGGTGCAAAAATGTAAAGTTTTTTTTTGTAATATGAACCGTTATCATTATTTCGTGTCTACCGTTTCTACAGGAGGGTGACAATGAGTTAAATTCCAATGTATGTTTTTCAAATGTTGACGAGCAATAAGCAAAAGGTATCACTGAAAACCACCGAAAACAAAAACAGCAAAAAAGTTCAAAGAAAGAAATTTTTTTTTACAATGTTTCTGTTTGGGGATCGTTGTACACAAATGAGCTGCGACAACAGAAAAAACTGCTCTGTGGAGGATTCATTCAGGCATTTCAAGGTCTTTTGGGCACTTCGGTGTAATGAAACTATCTGCTGAATGTACTTCAAAGTAATGAGATTTCTATAGACTCGTGTCATATGGGGAAACTGTTGGGACAATAAAAATACTTCGTTGTAATGAAAATGTTGTTGTAAAGATATTCATTGTAACGGAATTTTACCTGTATTTAAATAAAAACATTTAAAATATTTTAACTTACCAATCAGGCAGAAATACACATCACTCTGGGCACTATTATTTAAGGGGTAAGCACACATTACAGACAACTCATATAATGTCTTTGTATATGGACTTGAAACTTAAGACAATAACATAGTACCACATTTGCCATATTCTTTTGAATAAGCAAATTTGATGCAGATGAGTGCATTAACTTTAGGTTTGCTAATTCTTTTTTTAGCAGTGAAGCATCTAGGCTGCTTAAACAGCCATCTGAAAGTATACCACTGCAGTTCTGCTCTGCCACTAATGCATTAGATATTATATTATTAGAACTGTCAGCCTCATGCTTAAATGAAGCATTTTGATCAGAGTTCTTTTACTGTCTGGTTAGTGTGGAACTGCATACATATTTATTTTTAAAACTAACATCATATATACAGTAAATCATTATCACCACTGAGGCAGATTACAAATTACAGAAATACTGGATAACAGGACTAAAACAAAGAAGAGAAGGTTTTGAAAATGCAGTAGAAGTGAAACTGTGGGAGCTTTAAAGTACAATAAAGCATTTCACAAAATGAAACCTTGCAACATAATATGAAATCAGTTATGTTAAACTGTACTAAAATGCTACTACAAGTTCAGAAGGATGATAATAACTGGTCTAAAGGGCCTGTCTAAATGTGCTACAAGCTCACTGTCCAAATAGCTTCTTAACACTAGAGGAGATTTAGTCATGCATTCTTTAATCCTTAAAAGCATACAGGGCAGAGTCCTGGCATCCTTACTTTAGAATTATATTGTCAAATTCCTGCTAAATTTTGAAAAAAATCTAGATTAAAAAAAAATAGATCCTCATAAAAATTTGATTGTTTTTAATCAGAGATAATACAAAATATACTTCACCAGCGAGTTATAAAACTGGACTGCAATTGCTTCTGCTAAGAAAATAATTTTGTGCAAGTGGTGTGCCAAGGAATATTACATGCAATTTTTCATATACTTTTATCCTATTATTAAAGACTTCAGATACAAGCCATGGAACAAAACAACAATACCTTAAATTACAATTCATTAAATACAAATAAATGTGTGCATATAATGGTTTGTGGTCTTTCCAAAAATGCATAAACACTTTTAGAAAGCCATATGCAAACTCAAAAGACTTCATTAACTAAATAAAACATAACTTTAGTTATAATGGAAATTATCAATTCACAAGAAAAAAATCTCACAGAAAAGATCTTGGCAGTTTACATTTTATAGTTAGTAATATTAAAGGAAAATAGTTATGCGTTTACAGTACAGGTAGTACAGGTATATTGTCTTAAAGAATACACTCATGTGCAATTCATATAGTGAAAAGTCCATAGACCCCAATTTTCTGTGGGGGTATACATTTTCTAACCAAACACATCCCAAGCCACGCAACTATTTTACTAATCACAAACATATGGTATGTCATAAATGTGCTCAACTATCTAAAGGTGAAGGACTACCGGAAAAGCCATAAAATGGCAGCCCCAAGATCAGCATTCACAGACACTCCACTTAGGGAGCACCTTGGTGGCATCCAACAGCTGCTTCGTCCCTTTCCCCACGCCCCTCTGCCTCAGAGACAACTCATACATATACCCATTATCTACCAGCTCTGTGAGAAATGCTGGCAACCACACATTCAGGCAGATGGACTCTAGCAGCCAGGAGACATGTTCAAAGTGCACAAACTGCTATGTGGAGGCGGGGCCCTCCTCACTCACGTGCCAACCTCGGGGATTTAGATCGGGCTTAATTCTAGAATTTGCTTGAAAATTCCAGTTGATTTTACGACTTCTCTCATCACGATAAAAATCATAACTCGCTTGCAGGAGCAAGATACTGTATTTGCACTAATCAGAGACAGAGGCTGTAGGCCGAGGGGAAGAGGAAGTGTGACATCAGGAGTTGGGAGCTAGGCAGTGGCCTCCTCACTGTCCTGTTTCACTACAATGCAGGCGGAGACACGAGGGATAGCTAGTGCATGTGTGTGTGTGTGTGTGTATATATACAGTGGTGTGAAAAACTATTTGCCCCCTTCCTGATTTCTTATTCTTTTGCATGTTTGTCACACAAAATGTTTCTGATCATCAAACACATTTAACCATTAGTCAAATATAACACAAGTAAACACAAAATGCAGTTTTTAAATGATGGTTTTTATTATTTAGGGAGAAAAAAAATCCAAACCTACATGGCCCTGTGTGAAAAAGTAATTGCCCCCTTGTTAAAAAATAACCTAACTGTGGTGTATCACACCTGAGTTCAATTTCCGTAGCCACCCCCAGGCCTGATTACTGCCACACCTGTTTCAATCAAGAAATCACTTAAATAGGAGCTGCCTGACACAGAGAAGTAGACCAAAAGCACCTCAAAAGCTAGACATCATGCCAAGATCCAAAGAAATTCAGGAACAAATGAGAACAGAAGTAATTGAGATCTATCAGTCTGGTAAAGGTTATAAAGCCATTTCTAAAGCTTTGGGACTCCAGCGAACCACAGTGAGAGCCATTATCCACAAATGGCAAAAACATGGAACAGTGGTGAACCTTCCCAGGAGTGGCCGGCCGACCAAAATTACCCCAAGAGCGCAGAGACGACTCATCCGAGAGGTCACAAAAGACCCCAGGACAACGTCTAAAGAACTGCAGGCCTCACTTGCCTCAATTAAGGTCAGTGTTCATGACTCCACCATAAGAAAGAGACTGGGCAAAAACGGCCTGCATGGCAGATTTCCAAGACACAAACCACTGTTAAGCAAAAAGAACATTAGGGCTCGTCTCAATTTTGCTAAGAAACATCTCAATGATTGCCAAGACTTTTGGGAAAATACCTTGTGGACTGATGAGTCAAAAGTTGAACTTTTTGGAAGGCAAATGTCCCGTTACATCTGGCGTAAAAGGAACACAGCATTTCAGAAAAAGAACATCATACCAACAGTAAAATATGGTGGTGGTAGTGTGATGGTCTGGGGTTGTTTTGCTGCTTCAGGACCTGGAAGGCTTGCTGTGATAGATGGAACCATGAATTCTACTGTCTACCAAAAAATCCTGAAGGAGAATGTCCGGCCATCTGTTTGTCAACTCAAGCTGAAGCGATCTTGGGTGCTGCAACAGGACAATGACCCAAAACACACCAGCAAATCCACCTCTGAATGGCTGAAGAAAAACAAAATGAAGACTTTGGAGTGGCCTAGTCAAAGTCCTGACCTGAATCCAATTGAGATGCTATGGCATGACCTTAAAAAGGCGGTTCATGCTAGAAAACCCTCAAATAAAGCTGAATTACAACAATTTTGCAAAGATGAGTGGGCCAAAATTCCTCCAGAGCGCTGTAAAAGACTCATTGCAAGTTATCGCAAACGCTTGATTGCAGTTATTGCTGCTAAGGGTGGCCCAACCAGTTATTAGGTTCAGGGGGCAATTACCTTTTCACACGGGGCCATGTAGGTTTGGATTTTTTTTTCTCCCTAAATAATAAAAACCACCATTTACAAACTGCATTTTGTGTTTACTTGTGTTATATTTGACTAATGGTTAAATGTGTTTGATGATCAGAAACATTTTGTGTGACAAACATGCAAAAGAATAAGAAATCAGGAAGGGGGCAAATAGTTTTTCACACCACTGTGTGTGTGTATATGTGTATATATATATATATATATATATATATATATATTATATACACACACACACACACACACACACACACAGTACTGTGCAAAAGTTTTAGGCAGGTGTGAAAAAATGATGTAAACAAAGAATGCTTTCAGAAATATAAATAATGATTGTTTATTGTTATCAATTTACAAAATGCAAAGTGAGAGAACAAAAGAAAAATCTAAATCAAATCAATATTTGGTGTTACTACCTTTTGCCTTCAAACCAGCATCAATTCTTATAGGTACACTTGCACAAAGTCAGGGATTTTGTAGGATTATAGTCAGGTGTCTGATCAACCATTTATACCAAACAGGTGCTAATGATCATCAATGTCACGCATAGGTTGAAATACAGTCATTAACTGAAACAGAAACAGCTGTGTAGGAGGCTTAAAACTGGGTGAGGAACAGCCAAACTCTGCTACCAAGGTGAGGTTGTGGAAGACAGTTTCATGTCATGGCAAGATTGAGCACAGCAACAAGACACAAGGTAGTTATACTGCATCAGCAAGGTCTCTCACAGACAAAGATTTCAAAGCAGACTGGGGTTTCAAGATGTGCTGTTCAAGCTCTTTTGAAGAAGCACAAAGAAACCGGCAAAGTTGATCGTAGACACAGTGGTCGGCCAAGGAAACTTAGTGCAGCAGATGAAAGACACACCAAGCTTATTACCCTTCGAAATCGGAAGATGTCCAGCAGTGCCATCAGCTCAGAACTGGCAGGAACCAGTGTGACCCAGGTACACCCATCTACTGTACGGAGAAGTCTGGCCAGAAGTGGTCTTCATGGAAGAGTTGCAGCCAAAAAGCCATACCTCTGACGTAGAAACAAGGCTAAGTGACTCAAGTATGCATAAAACATAGGAACTGGGGTGCAGAAAAATGGCAGCAGGTGCTCTGGACTGATGAGTCAAAATTTGAAATATTTGGCTGTAGCAGAAGGGAGTTTTGTTCGTCGAAGGGCTGGAGAGCGGTACAATAATGAGTGTCTGCAGGCAACAGTAAAGCATGGTGGAGGTTCCTTGAACGTTTGGGGATGCATTTCTGCAAATGGAGTTGGAGATTTGGTCAGGATTAATGGTGTTCTCAATGCTGAGAAATACAGGCAGATACTTATCCATCATGAAATGCCATCAGGGAGGCATATGATTGGCCCCAAATTTATTCTGCAGCAGGACAACGACCCCAAACATACAGCCAAAGTCATTAAGAACTTTCTTCAGCGTAAAGAAGAACAAGTAGTACTGGAAGTGATGGTATGGCCCCCACAGAGCCCTGATCTCAACATCATCGAGTGTGTCTGGGATTACATGAAGAGACAGAAGGATGTGAGGAAGCCTACATCAACAGAAGATCTGTGGTTAGTTCTCAAAGATGTTTGGAACAACCTACCAGCCGAGTTCCTTCAAAAATTGTGTGCAAGTGTACCTAGAAGAATTGATGCTGCTTTGAAGGGAAAGGGTGGTCACACCAAATATTGATTTGATTTAGATTTCTCTTTTGTTCATTCACTGCATTTTGTTGATTGATGAAAATAAATGATTAACACTTCCATTTTTGAAAGCATTCTTTGTTTACAGCATTTTTTTCCACACCTGCCTAAAACTTTTGCACAGTACTCATATATATATATATATATATATATATATATATATATATATATATATATATATATATATATATATATATATATATATATATATATATATATAAATAAATAAATAAATAGTTTTACTGTCAAATAATGCAAAGAGTACGCGACACGTGTTTCGCCCTAATTCCGAGCTGATCGGGTGTACACACTCACTGCACCCCCCCCTCTCGTTACCTTGTAGGTAACCACCCATACAATCAGATTGTGATTCAGACTACGAATGCCATGAATAAATATATTATATACACACACACACACATATATATATATTACACACACACACACAGTACAATCCCTCTTAACCGGCCACCTCGGGACTGGACCCATGGTTGCCGTTTTGGCCGGTTAATCCGACGCATACCTATTTTCATGTAGAAAAATATTTCTAAGGTATGTACTGTACCTCTCCGACGTTCCTGAAGAAACCATATCCACAAGGCTTCATCCACGATTTCGCACACGGGTTTTTATCTCCTACAACGACTGGATAGTGTGGTATAGCGGGTCCACAGCTGAAGTCAAAAAGGGCATTTTTAAATGAATAATCGGCACACTCACGGCTTAGCAAATATGTGTGGCCGATCGGTTCCCGGGGAATTCGTGATGTGGGTGATCCTAGCTTAAGTGCACAGGTGAGGAGTCGTCCGCCTTCGTAATTGTTCCCAGGAACTGCTAATTGCCACATCTGATCCACGTCCCCGTGATAAATAGAATCGCGAGGCGGCTAGGGGGAGAACAGGAAAGAACGGGAGGTTAACGGAGAAGGAAGTAGACAGAGGAAAGCTGGTGCAGGAGAGCGAGCAAGCACAGATTCGATGGAGCAGGCAGCTGGGAGGTGAACCCCTGCAGATGAGTGTTTGGCCGACATTCGGTGGGGCTGAAGACAGCGGTCGCTCCAGCTGAGCGATCACGGAGCTGGAATGACCAGTATTGAAGACAACTGGCCGTCGAAAGGCAGAGGAAGTTGCGGAGGCTATGGGGTGGTTTACCCCCAGCGTGAGCGCCCTGGCCGCTGGGGAAAGAACCCAAGTCTCAGTCCTGACGGAGCTCGACATAGCCAGGGATTGGAGGAATACCGGACCAGTGTTGAAGGCAGCTGCACCTTCAGGTAGGGCGACTCCCCTGTTGCAAAGCCCGATGGGAGAAGCAGGGGAGCCGCCAAGTAGAAAGGAGGCAGCACCATGGAAAATTCATAAAGGAATATGTAAACGGAAATCACTCTGAAAGTAGGAGCCCTCTCACCTTCCAGGAAAGAAGGAAGTGCATACATACTGTATAATATAAAGAACAACTCCGGATTAAAAAAAAAATTATTTTATTTTAACAGGCCGGTTAATCCGTTGGCCGGTTAATGCGAGGCCAGTTAAGAGGGATTGTACTGTATATCTTTTCATGGGACAACACTGAAGATATGACACTTTGATACAATGTAAAGTAGTCAGTGTACGGCTTGTATAACAGTGTATCTCAACACACAGCCATTAATGTCTAAACCGATGGCAACAAAAGTGAGTACACCCCAAGTGAAAAATGTCCAAATTGTGCCCAAAGTGTCAATATTTTGTGTGGCCACCATTACTTTCCAGCAATGCCTTAGCTTCCTTGGGCATGGCGTTCACTAGAGCTTCACAGGTTGCCACTGGAATCCTCTTCCACTCCTCCATGACGACATCACGGAGCTCGTGGATGTTAGAGACCTTGCGCTCCTCCACCTTCCATTAGAGGATGCCCCAC
This sequence comes from Erpetoichthys calabaricus, assembly GCF_900747795.2. Lineage (NCBI taxonomy): Eukaryota > Metazoa > Chordata > Cladistia > Polypteriformes > Polypteridae > Erpetoichthys > Erpetoichthys calabaricus. Next base: position 5,554 of record NW_026261606.1, on the reverse strand, counting down.
AGATGCTCAATAAGGTTTAGGTCAGGAGTCATGCTCGGCCAGTCCAGCACCTTTACCCTCAGTTTCTTTAGCAGCAGTGGTCATCTTGGAGGTGTGTTAGTAGTCGTTATCATGTTGGAATACTGCCCTGCGGCCCAGTTTCCGAAGGGAGGGGATCATGTTCTGCTTCAGTATGTCATAGTATATGTTGGCATTCATGGTTCCCTCAATGAACTGTAGCTCCCCAGTGCCGGCAGCACTCATGCAGCCCCAAACCCGTCTGGAACGGATTAATTGTATTTACATACAATCCTATGGGGGAAATTGCTTCGGTTCACAACCAAATCGGCTTACGACCAGAGGTTTGGAACGAATTATGGTCGTGAACCGAGGTTCCACTTTATAGAGAAAGTATAGTAATCATGAAAAAATTCAACCTCGATATTTTGATGAATCTTGACGTTATAGACCTCCCAGAGTCCAAAAGTACTGTTTTTTTGGAATTGTGTGAGTGTGTGTCTGTGTATATAAACACGGTAACTCAAAAACACAACTAGATAGATGGATGAAATTCTGCATGTGGTTGTTACACCAGAATTGTAAATCTGTATTAACGTTTGGGCCAAATCCATCACCCAGAAGTGGTACTTAACCTGAACACACATGATTTTTTTTTTTTTTATGCAGCTGCAGAGTCCGATTTATTCAACATAACTTTTATAATTGTTCAATATATTATTAATTTGATTTGTTGGTGATGGTTCCTTAATGTACAGGATATAAAAATATAATCAATGTCTTGCGGTTTACTCCTCAAATATCCATCCCCATATCTGAGTATACAAGAAAGTCGAGAGAGACCACTCACGATTTTTGAAAATAAAACAAGCACAGATCAAGAGACTGACTAGGTCATCATACAAGATCAGCATATTGTTGCTGACCAATCACTTTTGCTTTAAAAACATTGTTTAACAATGAAGTGATACAAACAAAGGTAGAGTCTGTCAAGTGATGAAAAACTAAACATACTAATGGGTTTTTGTATTTATTCTATATTTATTCATTTATCTTTTTTAGTTCATATTCACAACTCAAAATACCTGATATTGTGAAAGCAATCCATTAGCAGAATTATATTTTAAAATATTTGTCTCCCTCTTTTCAATGTTTTTCTCTCTCTCAAAATAGATAGTTGAAATATCATTCTTTTTTCTTAACACCAGCCATATCATACATATTGCATACCAGGGAGCTTTCCTGCCTTACATCCAAACCTGCTGGAGTAGGTTCCATGTTTCCTGTGATCCTGCTCTGGATAAACAGGTTTAGATAATGTATATATTGTTCTTAATCTCAGATGCTGTCTCTGTTGTTTTGTGCCTGTCCGTATTCCTATTACCTGTTTTTGCCCTGCTCAGTATGGGTTTACTATCCTTATGGTAGGCTATTCAAGACTCACCACCTCTAACCTTCACACTACATGCTTGATGTTCTTTGTTTCCCTCAATACAGCTAGGTTGGGCCTGCAGACTGGTTCAAGTCTAAGAGCCCTGTTCTTCCTAAGCCCCTGTGATTTTCATGAGAAAATATTTTAAAAATTATAAAATTGTATAAAATTATTCATATTCAGTATCTAGTTTTTATTATGCTTGTTTTTATCAGACAAAAACAAAACCTGATAGTAAACCAGGCAGTGTAGTAAGCTTCCACTAACAAACTCATATCCAAATCTGTTAAGTGTACAGTTCTGTCTGATTGTGACACAAAACTAACTAGGTGCTCCATGCCATAATTACTAAAACTGAAACTAATAAATATAAAAATAAAAGAAATGTCTTTGTGAAATAAAAACTAAACTAAAACTAAAAATACACAATGAAGGAAAACTAAAACTAAACTGAATTTCCAAGTAAGGTCAGAAAAAATATAGAAATAAAAACTAATATAAAAAGGCAAAAATATAATAACCTTGTAACACATCTGAATCAACAAATCTGCCTTACAACAACAGTAGAAGCATGCAGGAAGCTGCACAGCATCCAGCATCTTGTGGTGTCTCTAAACGAATAACTAAAAGAAGTGAACATTACCATCTAAAGGGAAATGCAAACATACCATGCCAGAATACCTGCAGCGTTTTAACTAGTATATCCGAAGACCACACTGCTTATCTAGACTTGGTTCACTTTTATGACATACAGTAATGCAACAGTAAAAACGACAGAAAAATATTGTTCCAGACAAAAACACTTCTCAAACATGTGGAACCAAGCAGCTGTCTATTCTGTTGCAGCTCTCATTAAAATGTACAAATTAATCATTAAGCTTCACTTACCTTGTGCTACTGAGGACATGAACTGATAACAGCAATTTTAGCATTTTATTTTCTCTCAGCCTCAAGCAGTTTAAACTTCATAGACTACAGGAACAGGGAGTGGGTGTTTAGGAAGAAGCACCTATTCAATTCAAACTTTTTAAGGGTTGCCCCCGAGTCGTGAAATCTCATATGAGAATCATGTCTGGCCCTGTGAGACTAGGCTATATGACCAAGTGAATATGTGGACTTTTAAATCCTGTTTTTGAATTTTTTAAAATTATTTATTTTTTTAAACAAAGCGAGTATAGTCAAGAACGTCAGCTAACACATCGTTAAAACAATTAAAATATTGTTGTAGATGATGCATACCAAAAAATACCCCCAGCACATTGCATTTTTCGGTTACTAAATTATGTCTTTTTAACTTCCTTTTTTTTTTGGCAAGAAAGACTAGCATGTCAATATGTTCTTCTGTGAGGCCGTGGCATGTTTTTGTTAGACTGCAAATGAGCCCTTACCTAGCACCACTGTTTATGGAATTGAGCACTGAAAGGTTACATTATATAGTAAATGTCATAAATCATTTTAAAATGGCACATAATATAATAAAATACAGTAATGCGCTAACTTAGTGGCGAGAGTTTAAAAATCAAGGAAGTATTGGGGCCCTACTGCTAAAGAAAAGTGCCCCTGAATTAATGCCCCAGAATAAAACTGGCCCTAAAGGAAAAAAAAACTTTGCAGACTCCTAACTTGATCCATTATTTGTTTAACTGGCTACAAAAAACATTTTAACCTGTAAAAAAAATAAACACCACATCTCTGCTTCAAAAGCAACAAGGCAAGAGACAATCACTCCTAAAACCCCAAAAATGGCTGCCTGGCACAACTTTGCATTTTAGAAAGAAAATTAGTCATACACACTATTATCAAGTGTTTGACATCCTCTGATTCACTACACATTCAGATTTCAAGCATTATCAGTTAAATACAGGACAATGCAACAAAATATTTTTTTAAATTAACAAATTCTGGTAAAAGCACTATATATACTGCTCAAAAAATTAAAGGAACACTTTTTAATCACAGTATAGCATCAAGTCAAATGAAATTTCTGGGATATTGATCTGGTCAGTTAAGTAGCAGAGGGGGTTGTTAATCAGCTTCACCTACAGGAGCAGCAATGAAACGACCCCCAAAACAGGATTGGTTTAACAGGTGGAGGCAACTGACATTTTCCTTTCCTCATCTTTCTGACTGGTTTTTCACTAGTTATGCATTTGGCTACGGTCAGTGTCACTACTGGTAGCATGAGGTGATACCTGGACCCTACAGAAGTTGCACAGGTAGTCCAACTTCTCTAGGATGGCACATCAATGTGTGCCATTGCCAGAAGGTTTGTTGTGTTTGTTGTGTCTCCCAGCACAGTCTCAAGAGCATGGAGGAGATTCCAGGAGACAGGCAGTTGCTCTAGGAGAGCTGGACAGGAACCGAAGAAGGTCCTTAACCCATCAGCAGGACCAATATTTGCTCCTCTGGGCAAGGAGGAACAGGATGAGCACTGCCAGAGCCATATAAAATGACCTCCAGCAGGATACTGGTGTGAATGTCTCTGACCAAACAATGAAAAACAGACTTCATGAGGGTGGCCTCAGAGCCCGACGTCCTCAAGTGGGCCCTCTGCTCATTTCCCGGCACCGTGGAGCTCGATTGGCATTTGCCATAGAATACCAGAATTGGCAGGTCCACCACTGGCAACCTGTGCTTTTCACAGATAAGAGCAGATTCACCCTGAGCACATGTGACAGACGTGAAAGGGTCTAGAGAAGCAGTGGAGAACGGTATGCTGCCTGTAATATCATTCAGCACAACTGGTTTGGTGGTGGGTAAGTGATAGTCTGAGGAGGCATATCCTTGGAGGGACGCACAGACCTCTACAGGCTAGACAACGGCACCTTGACTGCCATTTGGTATAGGGATAAAATCCTTGGACCCATTGTCAGATCCTATGCTAGTGCAGTGGGTCCTGGGTTCCTCCTGGTGCACGACAATGCCTGGTCTCATATACCGAGACTATGCAGGTAGTTCCTGGAGGATGAAGGAATTGATACCATTGACTGGCCCCCACGCTCACCTGACCTAATTTCAACAGAACACCTCAGGGACATTATGTTTTGGTCCATCTGACACCACTAGGTTGCACCTCAGACTGTGCAGGAGCTCAGTGATGCCCTGGTCCAGATCTAGGAGGAGATCCCCCAGGACACCATCCATCGTCTCATTAGCAGCATGCACAGACGTTGTCAGGCATGCACACAAGTACGTGGGTCTATACAAACTACCGAGTACGATTTTGAATTACTGCAATGAAATTTCAGCAAAATGGACTAGCCTGCCACATGATTTCTTTACTTTGATTTTCTGGGTGTCTTTGAATTCAGCCCTCTGTAGGTTAATTTTAATTTCCATCAAACAATGTAGCATCCTTTTGTTCCAAAACACATTACCCAGTCCGTATCAGTATAGATATCCAGCATGATTTTTTTCCCCCATTGAGATCGGATGCGTTATCAAAGCGTTCCTTTCATTTTTTTGAACAGTTTGTGTGTGTGTATTATATATATATATATATATATATATATAAATATAAAAAATACAAATATATATTATATATATATATATATATATATATATATATATATATATATATATATATATATATATATATATATATATAAAAAGGAAAAAATAATTTATTTTTTTTAAATCACTGTTTGAGAAATGCCTGGTTAAATGCTGAGCATAACCCATCTTGTATCTCTGTTGTGACTGGTTGAGTAAGGGTTTATATTCTGTTAATGCAATAGGATTGGCCAAAGGGAACAAATGGGGAAGACTTAAAAGACTGGGAGACAAAGACGGCCTTGTACCGGGGTATGTTGGGTCTGCTCCCCGATTCCAATTCCTTTTTGCTTTGAAAAGGAAGACGAGACAGAGAGAAAACCACTCGGAACTCAAAAAGGTTGAAAGTAAGAAATTTAACAGTAAAGTGCAAAAGTAACCGCTGAGCGTGACCATTAGCATCATAGCATAGCAGCTTCCACTGATGCCAACAGGTCTTAGTGTGCCGACAAGTTGCCATCTGGACTGGGTTACACTCGCGAAGAAACAAAAAAAAAAAAGAAACGAGACAACACTATGAGTCACAAAAGCAAAAGCCCTGGGTTTCTTCAAACAACATTTAATTTTACATGT
>NW_026261605.1:0-13062 GCF_900747795.2 Erpetoichthys calabaricus | reverse complement strand
AATATCTGCCCCCAACCTTTGCCCCAAGGCTTTCTTGAACCTCCTAATTCAATTGTGTACAATTTGACAGAGAGACTATTATTTACAAAATGAGAGAAGTGTTTCAAATTTCAAATGACATCACGTTCCACTTTCTATATTTTCCACTTTCTCTCTTTCTGAATTTTTGTTCTTTTTTATTTTTTGTTAAGACATTTTTCAATCTGTTTGTGTTGTAATTTGGATACAGAGTATAATTTCTTTACCAACTATATATATTCTGACAGTGTAAGAGCTGCCTTTCAGTATAATACATGGATCACTGGTCTTCAATAATGGATATCTATGCTATGGATACTTATTATGGTAAAAAAAAAAAAGAATCTTATTGTTTGTACTGCTTCAAAAAATTAAAACTAGACATATTACTCTTAGATATTTTATAACATTTTTTTTGGGTGTTCCTGACACAGTCACTGACATGTTTATAATGTTTGGATGCTTATTTCTACAACATGAATAACATTTAAAGTGCTTTTTTAGTAAAATGTTACTGGATTTTGCATCTCATTCTGCTGCCACATAGATGTACAGCATGACTAATTCTCCAGGTGCAAAATGTCTGAAAGAGAAATGTTTGTCATTTATTTTGAGGGCTAGAACATGAATATTGAGTGACACATGAGGAAGTTATAGCCAATTAAATAAACGTAACAGAAAACAGACAAAAATGAGGCTGTGTTTAACAGGTTAATAGTAACTACACTCCTTCAGACAACAAACATGAGAACTGGTGATCATTAAAGAACATACCATTACATAGTGAGAGGAAGCCAGACTGCTCTGAAAATAAACAAGTGGAGATATGAGTGAGAGTAAAGCACTGAACATCCAAATTGGGAATCAAATTTGAATCCAAGCACTACAAGGTAACACAACTACTCACTGCAGCCTAAAAGGTCCAAAGTAAAAATCATGAATAATGCTCTCTAGAAAAAATGTCATATGAAAAAAATATGTCTAATTTCATTATTTAATATCTGAAGCTAATAAATGAAACTTTTAAAATATTTATTTTTCTTTGGTAGGCTTTGGAAAAAAAGCAAAAATTAAATATTTGTCTGTCTCATAAGAAATACACTGGATAGAAGATATTGATAAAATGTGAAATCTCTTCTCTTAAAAATTTGGAGCTTTTGTGTGTGCCTCATCATGCGTGATTTAATGTGATTGTTCTTGGACTGGGGGAATGGATGAGATTTGACAATGAACCGCTAGTCATTTTCTAAATGATATAAACAACTTAGTTTGCCAGGCTGAAGAAACCCTTGGGAGGCCTTTGCATTTAAGATGCTATCTCCTTAAATGATTATTTGGCTCTGATTTCCATTTTCCACTGGTATTAGAAGAATATCTGTAATGTGAATGTAACATTGATTACAGATAAGAAAATAAAAGTATATGGCGAATTCAAATGCACAATACATTATCAGATGCAGAGTTGCAGCTAAGCATTACAAGATAAACGTTAAGTAAATGAAAAATACATAAAATGTGATTCTTAATCCTACTTCTGTTGAAAATGTTAAAATTGTCAGCATTTGCAACCAAATGCCTCTAATTCAAATACCATACCATTTTCTAAACCCGCTTAATCCTGAGCAGGGTTACGGGTGTCTGGAGCATATCCCAGCAAGCATAGGGTGCAAGGCAGGAACAATCCCTTCACAGGACACGAGTTAGTCGCAGGACAAACACACTTACAAACACCACACACACACTAGGGCCAATTTAGCCTCACAAATCCACATAACTTGCATGTCTTTGGACTGTAGAAGGAAATCAGAACACCCAGAGGAAACCTACACAGACACGTGGAGAACATGCAGTCTCTCTTTACTGCAAGACAACAAGACTATTACTGTAGCAATGTACATTTCACATTTGATTTTAAATGTGTACTTACTTTCATTTTTTTCTGTTCTGCCTGCATATAGAAAGCAGTAAAGAATAAGTGCTTAATCTTCAGATATCAACGGAATTGCTTGACACTTGACTCTGCTTGAAAAATGATACACTATGATGGTCTCCCTGAATCTTTCCTGGAACACACATGAAGAATAGCTAGGACATTTCTTTTCAGGATACTTAAGAAGATTCTCTATATGACACTTAAGCATAGAGAGAATCTGGTTTAAAATATACAGAGAGTAATTTGCATATACTGTATCTACTCAGTTGATTGGTCTATTTTATGTGTTACAAAATTAATAATGAAATCTAAAGGTAGTTTAAATAAACTACTATTGTAGATGAAGTAATAATTAATGAATGGTAATTACAATATAAAAATCCAATGCAAACTATACAGTGAGAATATGTGTAGTGAGTACTGCAGTCTCTGCTTAAGGCATATCAGTCACTGGGACAATGGGAGCCTTAGATGGCTCATCATTTAAAATAGGCTAAGGATTAGTGATGTGATTCAATTACATCGTTTTGCTGGAATAGCACATCGACTTTCTGGGTCTTTCCCCTAGATCACCACAATGATGTCATAATAGAAGAGCTTTCTGTAAAATTAAGAATACAGGGGACTGTCAGGAAAAAAGAAAGAAGTAAATGGCAACATCATTTAAAACAACACAACAAAATTCCAAAATAACACCTGTCCATGTTTTTGCTTTTTATTTGCCTTTTCCTTGTTTCATATGCAAGTTTTGATCTTGCCATTCTTTTATATTTTCAGTTTAGTGAATTCCTTCTCCTGGTTTCCAAGAAATGTTGGTTTTAACTCTACCAGGACTGTTTACAAGTTTAGCCAATGGAAATGATTGTCTATTCCTTTAACTTAAAATATGTTTGCTAACAAGCACACCATTTTTTTTGCTGTGCCAGTGCAATCATCAAGGCAGATGCTAAGACTGTGCAAGACATCAGCTCAGTGTAAAAAAAAGATGGATTATGTGTCCCGGGTTCAGAAACCATGCTTTGTTTTCTATATGGAGCTTGCATGTTTTCTTTGTGTATTCTTGACTTTTGCTTCTTCATCCCCAAATCCATGCCTTAAATTTATTAAAATTCCAGACCGCCCCTTATTTGAATCCGAGTGTGGATGTGTGCTAGAGTGGGCCCTGCAATGTACGGGCACCTTGTCCAGGGTTGTTTCGTTTAGGTTGCAAGGCAAGATTCTGGCACCTACTCTGAAGTGGATGAAGCAGGTTATGTATATGTATTAAGACAAGGGGCAAACATGGATCAGGGCAATATTACAGATAAGGGGTGTTGCTACATACAAGCGAAACTGCAATTTCCTTGATAGAGTAACATTTGTGTTGAAGAAATGAGCCCAACTTTTCTTGCAATGTTTAAAAAGTGAAACTTTGCAAAGATATCTAATATTTCTTTTTGATGCTTTATTTATTCTAAACTGAAAAATCTTGTTTGTTATGTTACTTGGCTACTTAGTGTACTTTGTCCACTGATGTTTTCATGTTTATCAAGATGGTGGCCACTGAGTACAGTTTCTGTTCTGTTTGCTCCAATCATATTGTGTTTTTATTTTATGTTAAGTGTTTTTTTTTTTTTTTTTACTTTTTTCATACCCGCTGCTTTGGGTTTCATGAGCTACTATTGTCAAACACTAATATAGTTAGGATCCCGGGTTACTCAGGACTACCCTTGGTTGCAACAGCTTGTGCAATGTTGTTTGGACTAATGTATACAATAAATCTTAGATACCCTAAGGAATTAAAATTCTCTTTTTAAGTTTTCCAAAAAGTGTTTATGAAGCTGAAGGGAAATCTCCCACAGTGTAGAACCTAAGCACCAAATTTCTCAGCTTAGATTAATTGGTGATAAAATTCTTTATGTTCATGTTTAATGCTACATCTTAAAACAGTTTGTCATTTGGATAATATTATTTCTTGCTTTTCAAATTTGATTTAAAATTACTTTGATATGTTGCATTGATCTCCCTAACCATGGTTGTAATTGTATTTTAGTTTTTCTCATTAGTGTTTTGTAAGAAGACATTCATTGCTCAAAATCTAATACAGTATTTGAACATTTACAGCTTAAAAATAATTATGGAATTAGCAAGATTGAATTTCCATTGTATATGGTGCTTACTTGAACCACTGGTAAATTGTTGAAATGGTTGTTGTTATATTATATAATTAAATGATTATTTATATCCTTTGTGCTTTTTCCAATATATTATTTAGTTTTTGCTTACCAGGGAAGTTGTTGCTGTTAGTCCCTTCCTTGTTGCATTTTCATCTTCATGGAGGTTAAAGAGGCACAAGTGTCCTATTGATCAACCAATTCAAAATATAAATTATGTATTTAATTATTTTTTTAATCAGCTACTCAGTTTGGTTTAGGTTGTTGAGTACTTATTTTTACTGTATATAGTATAACAATGCAATATAATATATATATATATATATATATAAAGTGTATATAATATATACAATAGAAGGTGTATTTAATAAATGTGTATATAATTATTTCATATAGATGTTTTATATACGAGGGGGGACCCAAAAATAACCGGAATTTTGTTGTTGTTAGGTTGGTACTTGTAGTACGTGGTTGGGCCGCTAGGGCGATCTAGTTACACTCCTCACAAGTCAGTCTGCCAAGTGCCATCAGTCTGGAAGGTTGTGCTTGTGTTCAGTGAATTTTTTTGTAAAAGTAGGTTGTGCAACAGTGTGAGAAGGAAACTCCCTGATTTGTGGGAGTCGGGCGATTGGTTCTTTCATCATGACAACGCTCCATCTCACACTGCTCTCAGCATTCGCCAATTTTTGGCAAGAAACGGTATGACAACCCTGAACCACCCACCCTACTCACCGGATTTAGCTCCTTGTGATTTATTTTTGTTCCCTCGGATGAAAAAAGACTTGAAAGGAAGGTGTTTTGCTGACTTCGAAGAGGTAAAACAAGAAACGACCAGAGCATTAATGGGCATTACTTCAGACGAATTTAAAAAATGTTTCGAACAATGGAACAAACGGTTAGATAAGTGTATTTCCGCCAATGGAGAGTACTTTGAAGGAGACTAATTGAAGTTTGTACAGAAAATTAAATTAAACACGTTTTATAAATATTTCCGGTTATTTTTAGGTCCCCCCTCGTATAATTCATAAAAAGAAATCTTTCATTGTTGTTTGTGAAAAACGTATTCTGTAAATATTTCACTCAGAACTTGTTCAGGGAATGAATAAAAAATTCATATTGATTTTTGTATTTGTGTTTTCCTTTAATATTTACTGTACTTCAAAGGAAATACCATATTTTTGAGCGGGAGAATTTACTGTAAGTTTCCTCAAGTTAAATTCTTTTTTTGCTTAAATATTGACATAAATTGTATGAAAAAAATGAGTTAACATTAAATAAAAGTAAGAGTTGAGAAAAATGTATTCCATTGATTGACATAATTTTTTTAAGTTGCACCAGCAAGTCATTTTTATAGTGAAAGCACAACATGTTTACTGTTTCAGATGCCTCAGGGATTTCAGGCTGCCCTCCCAATTACTAAAGAACTTCCACTATTGAAAGTATTACTGCCTGTTTGAGAACAACATGCCAAGAGGACCGCAAAGCTATTCAGAGAGTGGTGGGGTCGGCTTAACATGTCACTGGGTTTGCACTCCCTAACGTTGAAGACCTCCAAATCAAATGATGTCAGGCCATGGCAAAGAAAAATATCAATGATTCCAGCCATTCCAACAACTCCCTCTTTTCTGTACTGTGGTCATGTAAATGGTTCCGTTACATAAAGTCCAGGTCAGAAAGACTGAGGAGGAGCTTTTTACGACAGTTCACATGCATCTTGAATATGGAAAGTATTTAGACCTACACAATGCCCTTACATTAAGTTATTATTTATTTTTTCACATATTTAAAATTCTACCCATGATTTTTGATATTTATAAAGTCATGTATTATTGTTATTGTGCTTTTATATTCTTCAAGGCACAGTCATTTGAGTTGAGCAACTAAGCATTTCACTACATATTGTACTACATGTATAATCTGTATGTAACAAATTTAAGTCATTTGCTTAAGAATGAACTGATACTTAGTTTAAGTAGAAAGTGTAATTAGCTTTGCTATGTTGTAAGCTTAAGATATTTCTTGGTTATGCAATGTCAGGAATACCTTATTTGAATACTGTTTGCGTCTGTTGTGGGATTTTGTACCTTCGGGTAACTGTTGAGTTCATTTGTTCTTGAAATATAGTTATTATTTGAATTTTGATTTCTCCCATTATATTGCTATTTTGGCCATGCTATTGTTGATTCCAGTTTCTAGGACCTTTTCAGAGTGGGTGTGTCCTTTAAGGTCAATTTTTTTTTTGTTGTTACTCTGGTCTTTGAACTCTCTGCACTCCTTCTGACTTCGATTTTCTCTTGCGATTCTTGGCTTATGTTACTGATTGCTGCTTTCCTGGTTCTGACCTTCACTACAGTTTTTTGATAAGTAGTTGTCTTCTAGTCACTCTGTGAAGTCTTATGCCTTCTGGGCATAACATGCATATTCTTGTCGATAACTGCTACCATATTGCACATCTAAGATATACAAGCATACTGTAGTATTGGTCCCATTCTTGATATCAGAAGCATGAGCCAAAGCAGCTGATTTTAATTTTATGAACTTTGGATGTTGGCTCAAGAGGGTTCCTTACAATTCCTGTTCCTAGCTACACCAGCACACCATGCTATAATTGTCATAGAGACAGGATGACCACATCATACCTGGAATAGCTTTATTAGACAAGTTAAGGCTGATCAGAGAGAATAAAGGAGAACGGGAAACTGAATCCTCTGACATAAGGCTGATACTTTAAATTACGCAAGAACTTGACTACCTGGGAAGTCTAAACATCTAGCAATACCAAGTCGTATTGATGTTTATTGACACACTTTATTTTACTTTTGGGCACTACCTATTTCAATAATGTTTAAAGGTTACAATTTACTAAAGCTTGTTTTCCAGCCTGCACATTTTGGTTTATTATACTGTAACACCAAGAGCTGATAACAAAGTTGCTTGTTCAGCTAGGTCAATTACGGTGAGGGAGAGAGCTCACTCCCAATATCAAGATTATAGTGACAGTCATACCTGGGTGAAGTCTTAAGGAACTACTAACAGGAGGAAGAGAACTGCAGTCCTGGGTAGAAAAGCACTGCAACTGTGAACTGAATCTCACCAAAGTTTGGTAAGTACTGTATATGAATAAGGAAACAAGAGTAGCAATAGAGATGTGTCATATAACTGTGTGTGAGCCTTAAAAATAAGCTGCGCATTTAAAAGGGGTTTATGTTTTAAAGAGAGGTATCCCCAAAAGCTCACCAAGACAAAACAATCTGTAACTGAAAAACATTAGACATACTTATTTTACAATGTGAATTTGAGGATTCTGCATTGTGTTTCGTTTTGAGTATCTTCACAGGGTGAATAGTAAGGTTTACATAATACAGTAACAATCTTTAAAGGAACAAAACCCTGTGGCTAAGGATCTGTGCTGGTTCAAATCCCTGTTACTGCCAAAAGAGATCCTTCTCTGCTGGGCCCTTGAGCAAGGCCCTTAACCTGCACTTGCTCCAGGGGTGCTGTACGATGGCTGTCCCTTCACTCTGACCCCAAGGGGTATGCAGAAACTAACAATTCCTAATACAACAAATTGTATAAGGCAAAAATAAAATCTTAATTAATGGCTTTTACTAAATGATAAAATATGTAAGCAGTATCTAAATAAGAAAACCATAATTAGGACTTCCAAATGCCGTTTTCAGGCAAAGTAATAGTTAAGCAAAAAGACATGTTACAACAATTAACTCAGCAGAAAGGAAAACAATAGTTGGTATGCGTACAACTTTTTTTCATTTAGAGGTAATCTATGTTTAATAAATTAAGAACCTTAGCAAGGCTGCTTTTTAATTAAAAAATATAGGGTCTTGGTTACATACCAAAAACTGAATCTGCACAATTCTATTTTGAGGCAAATGTACTATCATTATGCTCTATTAGATGTCAGTAGTTTGCAAGCTGGCTAAAGTGCTGTGCAGTTTAAGATAAACAAGAACTAGTAATAATCAGAATTTGGGAGCAAACCTTAATTATTCCTTGTGCTATTTGTACTAAGTAAGACAAGGAAGATTTTTTTTCTAAAAATGTACATTTAATGCTTTCAGTATTAAGTGACTGATAAGTTTTGCTCATGTAAATGCCCTATAACTCCTTATACCTATGACGACTTTCAAGTAAAAACAATTATTAAAAAGGGTTTTGCTTGCTATAAGGCAAATAATTTATTTTAGGCTCTTATTCTTTATTACACAACCCTAATTTTATCCTTTACTTATTTTGTATTTTGTACAGTATATCCAGTGTTTTGAAGTGAATAGATATTGTCAAACACTTAAGTTCAGCGATGCCTTACATGGTGTGGGATATGGCTGGCCTTTCATCCCGGCCAATACCCACAGGCCGCCAGATGGAGCCCTCCCTACAGCATGGAGGTGCCCCGAATGCCAGCAGGAAATTATGGACATTGGAGTTTTCATCCACAACCCTGCTGGATACCACAGGGGCCCCTAGAAGGCACTGCAGGGAGGAGCAGCGAGACTTTTGCATACAACCCGGAAGTGCGTCATAATCACATTAACAAAAAGACCGACGTACTTCCGGGATGAAAAGAAGACTTTTGAATATGACCCGGAAGTGCTAAGAAGTCACATGGACAGGAGTTCAGGAGCACTTCCGGGTCACGGACTATATAAAGAACTGTGGGAGATCCCAGAGTTGAGCTCAGCTGGGTGGAAGTGTGGCAACGCGTCTGGAAGAGTGGAGGATTGATTATTGTAGTGATTATTGTGGTTATTTTATGAGTATTGTGGAGAGGAGGGTGCTTTGTGCACTGTTTATTAATAATAAAGTCAACTATTGGACTTTTACCTGGTGTCTGGCGTATAGTCTAAGGGTTCAAGAGAGCGATAGCGCCCCCCATCTGTCACAATGGTCTTGTTTTGGAAAGCAAAAGGGGAAGACTAAAGGTGATGCATGGTTTCTTACATATCTTCTGTTTCTGCACGTACAGTGGAAGGAAGAAATTTAATATCACTTCTGCTCCATGTCCGAAGCACTGCTTCATAGTTATTCTTCTGCAAAATGTAAGAGGTAGTTCTTCCTTTTTGATAACCTCGAAGTAGCTATTTACAGAACAAGGTCCATCACAACAAACGCTAACAATCACAGCATCCAATTAACATAATCTGCATGTTTTTGGGAAGGCAGAAAAAACTGGAGTATCAAATAGAAACAGCAACATACCTTACAATAAAAATGTTTAATATATAATCCTAGTGTGATTTTCAGCAGTCATGGTGTTAATAGATAGCACTTCCTTTTGTGGATAAAAACTGCTTTTAAACCTACTTGACTGTTTAACGCTATGATATTATCTGTCTGATCATAGAGGGAAGAACAGACTGAGTGCAGTAGAAATTCTATAATACAGAAATGTCCTTATTAGAGAGTTGTTTAGAAATGCAAGTTCCATCCTATTATCTGGATAGTCTTTCTCTCTCTTGCATTATTGTGCTGCAACATTATAAAGTCAGTCAGTGAGTCATATTCCAACCCACTATAACCTAAAACAGTTTGAAGTGTGTATTATTATATATTATCTGTCATTTCCATGGGCTCCTCACATTGAATGAAATCTAGGTCATCAAGTATATGTAACCTGAATGATCAGAAGAAGGTGACATCATCCTGATTTACAAATGCTAAAATGTGCAAGTCACAAGGGCCTGTATCTGTATTGTTTTTATTGCGGGTTCCAATAACTCAACGACACGTTGTTTGGAAAAGAGTAACTATTTACTTGAACACTCATAGACATGTACAATAACTTCTGCAAAACACCAAATTCTAATACCACTTCCTGTATGGAAATTAAGACATTACTATTAGCTGTCGAGTTCACAGATTAACATCAACTATCATTACAGCATCTTTCTCGTTTTTCTGTTGTTTTAATGTTGTTGTTGACATTTCTATCTGTTTAAGTACTTGCTAAAAATGACGTAAGACAGGAAATGACTGATGAAAACTGGACAACTTCAGAAATCAACTAACAGAAATGTTCTAATATATATCTCCAGTTTTTAAGTTATAACTTTAAAAGAAACACCATACCTGTATCTCATTTTTTATGAATACGGAAAACATGTTTAGTTGCAAGTGATTATATGGGACAGTTTAATGATACTTGAAGTAAATGCATTGACAGGAATTATAAAAAGAGATCCTAAAAATACTGTATGTACATAAGGGTCATTTTCTTCTTATTAAAGAGACATTTTACATACTATGAAATTTAAAGGTACATAAAGAAAGAATGGTTTGGTCATTAACTACCTCTGTGTATGCCAGTCAGTTTAAACAAGTCATTCTTATTAGATTCAACATTTTATATTCTTCAGCTGTCCTTCTTGTTCACTAAGCCTCTGTTTGCTATTGCTCAGAATATTAACAGTAGAGATATGGTAATAAAAACTGTAAGGTTCAACTCCATACACCTGTCCTTTTGGGGAAGCCATTTTTTTAAATAGAGAACTACCATACCTTGTTGGCACTGCGATAAATGTTCACACATTTCAATTTAGTGTGACCATTTCCCAGTACAATATTAATCCATTACAGGAAGTAAAGGACAAACATTATGGCTCATAAAACTGAATACAGTAATCCCTCCTCCATCGCGGGGGTTGCGTTCCAGAGCCACCCACGAAATAAGAAAATCCACGAAGTAGAAACCATATGTTTATATGGTTATTTTTATATTGTCATGCTTGGGTCACAGATTTGCGCAGAAACACAGGAGGTTGTAAAGAGACAGGAACGTTATTCAAACACTGCAAACAAACATTTGTCTCTCTTTCAAAAGTTTAAACTGTGCTCCATGACAAGACAGAGATGACAGTTCCATCTCACAATTAAAAGAATGCAAACATATCTTCCTCTTCAAAGGAGTGCGCGTCAGGAGCAGATAATGCCAGAGACAGTTAGAAAAACAAACAAATCAATAGGGCTGTTTGGCTTTTAAGTATGCGAAGCACCGCGGCACAAAGCTGTTGAAGGCGGCAGCTCACACCCCCTCCGTCAGGAGCAGGGAGAGAGAGAGAGAGAGAGAGAGACAGAGAAAAACAAAGAAGCACAAATCAATACGTGCCCTTCCAGCTTTTAAGTATGCGAAGCACCATGCAGCATGTCGCTTCACGAAGCAGCTACATAGAAGGTAGCAACGTGAAGATAATCTTTCAGCATTTTTAGACGAGCGTCTGTATCGTCTAGGTTTGCGAACAGCCCCCCTGCTCAATGCCCCTACGTCAGGATCAGAGAAAGTCAGCGCAAGAGAGAGAGGGAGAAAAGTAAGTTGGGTAGCTTCTCAGCCATCTGCCAATAGCGTCCCTTGTATGAAATCAACTGGGCAAACCAACTGAGGAAGCATGTACCAGAAATTAAAAGACCCATTGTCCGCAGAAATCCGCGAACCAGCAAAAAATCCACGATATGTATTTAAATATGCTTACATATAAAATCCGCGATGGAGTGAAGCCACGAAAGGCGAAGCGCGATATAGCGAGGGACTACTGTATTATCATGACAGTTTGGCTTAAATTAAATGACCGTTTTTTCCTGTTTCACTTGGAACCTCTGTTGGTAGTTTCTAGTTTGCCTAGCTATTCCTGGCTTTACAGATGCTGTTTAACCTCTGCTTCACCACACTCTTCCACAATTTTAGGCAAATCTTCCATTTAATTATTTTCTGATTACATATTCTAATTCAAGTTGGTTTACCCCAACCATTGTAATTTAAGTAATAGATTTTACTGATTTTTAGGCACTGAGACTTTGTCATGAACTGCATTGTTCCTTCCAAATAATGGAAGTAGTAGTAGTAGTAGTAATGTCAAGTCTACAGAGTACAGTGAGATTCTGACCAGCTCTCTGGCATCATGGTTAACAAGAATGTGCTAAAATACATAACTTTATTTTATTTCATAGAAAACTCAAATCAGCTTATCTGATAAACAATGTGTTTTTTTACCTGGTCACTTACTCTACTGTGTGTTATAAACATTAGCAGCTGAATAGATTTTGAAATGTTTTTTTAAATATTTAAAAGATAGTTAAATCTTCCCTATACAGTCATATGAAAAAGTTTGGGAACCCCTCTCAGCCTGCATAATAATTTGCTCTACTGTCAACAAAAAAGATAACAATGGTATGTCTTTCATTTCCTAGGAACATCTGAGTACTGAGGTGTTTTCCGAACAAAGAGTTTTAGTGAAGCAGTATTTAGTTGTATGAAATTAAATCAAATGTGAAAAACTGGCTGTGCAAAAATTTGGGTACCCTTGTAATTTTGCTGATTTGAATGCATGTAACTGCTCAATACTGATTACTTGCAACACCAAATTAGTTGGATTAGCTCGTTAAGCCTTGAACTTCATAGACAGTTGTGTCCATTCACAAGAATAGGTATTTAAGGTGGTTAGTTGCAAGTTGTGCTTCCCTTTGACTCTCCTCTGAAGAGTGACAGCATGGGATCCTCAAAGCAACTCTCAAAAGATCTGAAAACAAAGATTGTTCAGTATCATGGTTTAGGGGAAGGCTACAAAAAGCTATCTCAGAGGTTTAAACTGTCAGTTTCAACTGTAAGGAATGGAATCAGGAAATGGAAGGCCACAGGCACAGTTGCTGTTAAACCCAGGTCTGGCAGTCCATGAAAAATACAGGAGCGGCATATGCACAGGATTGTAAGAATGATTACAGACAAACCACAGATCACCTCCAAAGACCTGCAAGAACATCTTGCTGCAGATGGTGTATCTGTACATCATTCTACAATTCAGCACACAAAGAACATCTGTATGGCAGGTTGATGAGAAAGAAGTCCTTTCTGTACTCCACAAACAGAATAACTTGTTGTATGCAAATGCTCATTTATACCAGCCAGATTCATTTTGGAACAAAGTGCTTTGGACTGATGAGACAAAAATG
>NW_026261604.1:90000-95000 GCF_900747795.2 Erpetoichthys calabaricus | reverse complement strand
TTAACTGTCTGAGAAGTCCTAATGTCACATCAATCTTCTTACCTGTTTTTACAAAAAAGTTCTTTATCCACGACTGTGAAACCATTAGCAAGTTGTTCACCAAGAGCTGGTTGTATCCAAGTGAACTTGTATTCTGAAACAAAAGTCTTGGGAGTTAGCAGAGTGGCGTGCTGGGCCCAGAGGTCGATGGATCGAAACCATCCTCTGCTATGCCCTCTTGAAGGCAGGGTGTCCCTGCACTCATTTCCTTATCAGTCATTGCCTCTGAATTTTGTAGCAGAAGCAACTGTAGAGAAACCCACTGCATTGTTGAAAGTATTACAGGAAAGAAACGCTCCTACATGAGCTAAACGGTTCTCTTCTTTTTTTCTACCACTCAGATCTAATTAGAAGCAAAAAGAAATGAACAATTCCAGCATAGAACATTTTGTCCCAGTGGCCTAATGGATAAGGCATTGGCCTCCTCAGCCAGGGATTGTGGGTTCGAGTCCCATCTGGGATGTCTTGGTCAAAACTGCCCTTTCACAGTACATTTACTTTAAGGACATTTGCCAAAATCCTGGGAAAGTTGGCAGAAAATTTCAATGACATTTTCTTCCTCCCCTATCTCTGTTTCTTTTTCCATGTGTGTCTCTCAATGTCTAACTCTCTCTTCCAGAATAAAGAGAATAGACATCTAACAAAATTACAATGAAAATCTCTGATTTTATGCTGGTTTCCTCTATTTCTCCTTCTTCTTTCTCTTATTCTGTTTTCAGCTGTTAACCTTTACTTGTTCCATCCAATGGAAGGAATTTGAAGGGTGCAGATACGGAAGTTAAATCCCACCTGCCTAATGGTGTGTGTTCTATTTTTCTATTTTTCCGGCACCGTTTCTTACCTCTTGGAGGGTCTTCCAAAGTGTGTTGGTGGAGGATGAACTCTTCCGCCTAACAAGCTAATTCACGTTAAGCACTTGAAAGAACTAAGTAGAAAACAGCATCTGAAATCAAAGCTGCATGCAAATACAGTATCCACACATTATAGGACCCTATTACGGATAATTTCTTGCATCATTGTACCAATGGCATAAATCTTCAAAAATTCAAGTGGTTGGTTGAATTTTCTTTCTCTTCACGGTTTCCTGTCACGTTCTCCCGAGGCTTCATATCTTTAATTTTTGCTGTGAAATCTTAACTGTCTGAGAAGTCCTAATGTCACATCAATCTTCTTACCTGTTTTTACAAAAAAGTTCTTTATCCACGACTGTGAAACCATTAGCAAGTTGTTCACCAAGAGCTGGTTGTATCCAAGTGAACTTGCATTCTGAAACAAATTTCGTGGGAGTTAACAGAGTGGCGCAGCGGAAGCGTGCTGGGCCCATAACCCAGAGGTCGATGGATCGAAACCATCCTCTGCTATGCCCTCTTGATGGCAGGGTGTCCCTCCACTCATTTCCTTATCAGTCATTGCCTCTGAATTTTGTAGCAGAAGCAACTGTAGAGAAACCCACTGCATTGTTGAAAGTATTACAGGAAAGAAACGCTCCTACATGAGCTAAACGGTTCTCTTCTTTTTTTCTACCACTCAGATCTAATTAGAAGCAAAAAGAAATGAACAATTCCAGCATAGAGCATTTTGTCCCAGTGGCCTAATGGATAAGGCATTGGCCTCCTAAGCCAGGGATTGTGGGTTCGAGTCCCATCTGGGATGTCTTGCTCAAAACTGCCCTTTCACAGTACATTTACTTCAAGGACATTTGCCAAAATCCTGGGAAAGTTGGCAGAAAATTTCAATGACATTTTCTTCCTCCCCTCCTATCTCTGTTTCTTTTTCCATGTGTGTCTCTCAATGTCTAACTCACTCTTCCAGAATAAAGAGAATAGACATCTAACAAAATTACAATGAAAATCTCTGATTTTATGCTGGTTTCCTCTATTTCTCCTTCTTCTTTCTCTTATTCTGTTTTCAGCTGTTAACCTTTACTTGTTCCATCCAATGGAAGGAATTTGAAGGGTGCAGATACGGAAGTTAAATCCCACCTGCCTAATGGTGTGTGTTCTATTTTTCTATTTTTCCGGCACCGTTTCTTACCTCTTGGAGGGTCTTCCAAAGTGTGTTGGTGGAGTATGAACTCTTCCGCCTAACAAGCTAATTCACGTTAAGCACTTGAAAGAACTAAGTAGAAAACAGCATCTGAAATCAAAGCTGCATGCAAATACAGTATCCACACATTATAGGACCCTATTACGGATAATTTCTTGCATCATTGTACCAATGGCATAAATCTTCAAAAATTCAAGTGGTTGGTTGAATTTTCTTTCTCTTCACGGTTTCCTGTCACGTTCTCCCGAGGCTTCATATCTTTAAATTTTGCTGTGAAATCTTAACTGTCTGAGAAGTCCTAATGTCACATCAATCTTCTTACCTGTTTTTACAAAAAAGTTCTTTATCCACGACTGTGAAACCATTAGCAAGTTGTTCACCAAGAGCTGGTTGTATCCAAGTGAACTTGCATTCTGAAACAAAAGTCTTGGGAGTTAGCAGAGTGGCGTGCTGGGCCCAGAGGTCGATGGATCGAAACCATCCTCTGCTATGCCCTCTTGATGGCAGGGTGTCCCTCCACTCATTTCCTTATCAGTCATTGCCTCTGAATTTTGTAGCAGAAGCAACTGTAGAGAAACCCACTGCATTGTTGAAAGTATTACAGGAAAGAAACGCTCCTACATGAGCTAAACGGTTCTCTTCTTTTTTTCTACCACTCAGATCTAATTAGAAGCAAAAAGAAATGAACAATTCCAGCATAGAACATTTTGTCCCAGTGGCCTAATGGATAAGGCATTGGCCTCCTAAGCCAGGGATTGTGGGTTCGAGTCCCATCTGGGATGTCTTGGTCAAAACTGCCCTTTCACAGTACATTTACTTCAAGGACATTTGCCAAAATCCTGGGAAAGTTGGCAGAAAATTTCAATAACATTTTCTTCCTCCCCTATCTCTGTTTCTTTTTCCATGTGTGTCTCTCAATGTCTAACTCTCTCTTCCAGAATAAAGAGAATAGACATCTAACAAAATTACATTGAAAATCTCTAATTTTATGCTGATTTCCTCTATTTCTCCTTCTTCTTTCTCTTATTCTGTTTTCAGCTGTTAACCTTTACTTGTTCCATCCAATGGAAGGAATTTGAAGGGTGCAGATACGGAAGTTAAATCCCACCTGTCTAATGGTGTGTGTTCTATTTTTCTATTTTTCCGGCACCGTTTCTTACCTCTTGGAGGGTCTTCCAAAGTGTGTTGGTGGAGGATGAACTCTTCCGCCTAACAAGCTAACTCACGTTAAGCACTTGAAAGAACTAAGTAGAAAACAGCATCTGAAATCAAAGCTGCATGCAAATACAGTATCGACACATTATAGGACCCTATTACGGATAATTTCTTCCATCATTGTACCAATGGCATAAATCTTCAAAAATTCACGTGGTTGGTTGAATTTTCTTTCTCTTCACGGTTTCCTGTCACGTTCTCCCGAGGCTTCATATGTTTAATTTTTGCTGTGAAATCTTAACTGTCTGAGAAGTCCTAATGTCACATCAATCTTCTTACCTGTTTTTACAAAAAAGTTCTTTATCCACGACTGTGAAACCATTAGCAAGTAGTTCACCAAGAGCTGGTTGTATCCAAGTGAACTTGCATTCTGAAACAAATTTCGTGGGAGTTAACAGAGTGGCGCAGCGGAAGCGTGCTGGGCCCATAACCCAGAGGTTGATGGATCGAAACAATCCTCTGCTATGCCCTCTTGATGGCAAGGTGTCCCTCCACTCATTTCCTTATCAGTCATTGCCTCTGAATTTTGTAGCAGAAGCAACTGTAGAGAAACCCACTGCATTGTTGAAAGTATTACAGGAAAGAAACGCTCCTACATGAGCTAAACGGTTCTCTTCTTTTTTTCTACCACTCAGATCTAATTAGAAGCAAAAAGAAATGAACAATTCCAGCAGCGAGCATTTTGTCCCAGTGGCCTAATGGATAAGGCATTGGCTTCCTAAGCCAGGGATTGTGGGTTCGAGTCCCATCTGGGATGTCTTGCTCAAAACTGCCCTTTCACAGTACATTTACTTCAAGGACATTTGCCAAAATCCTGGGAAAGTTGGCAGAAAATTTCAATGACATTTTCTTCCTCCCCTATCCCTATCTCTGTTTCTTTTTCCATGTGTGTCTCTCAATGTCTAACTCACTCTTCCAGAATAAAGAGAATAGACATCTAACAAAATTACAATGAAAATCTCTGATTTTATGCTGGTTTCCTCTATTTCTCCTTCTTCTTTCTCTTATTCTGTTTTCAGCTGTTAAACCTTTACTTGTTCCATCCAATGGAAGGAATTTGAAGGGTGCAGATACGGAAGTTAAATCCCACCTGCCTAATGGTGTGTGTTCTATTTTTCTATTTTTCCGGCACCGTTTCTTACCTTTTGGAGGGTGTTCCAAAGTGTGTTGGTGGAGGATGAACTCTTCCGCCTAACAAGCTAATTCACGTTAAGCACTTGAAAGAGCTAAGTAGAAAGCAGCATCTGAAATAAAAGCTGCATGCAAATACAGTATCCACACATTATAGGACCCTATTACGGATAATTTCTTGCATGATTGTACCAATGGCATAAATCTTCAAAAATTCACGTGTTTGTTTGAATTTTCTTTCTCTTCACGGTTTCCTGTCACGTTCTCCCGAGGCTTCATATCTTTAATTTTTGCTGTGAAATCTTAACTGTCTGAGAAGTCCTAATGTCACATCAATTTTCTTACCTGTTTTTACAAAAAGGTCTTTATCCACGACTGTGAAACCATTAGCAAGTTGTTCTCCAAGAGCTGGTTGTATCCAAGTGAACTTGCATTCTGAAACAAAAGTCTTGGGAGTTAGCAGAGTGGCGTGCTGGGCCCAGAGGTCGATGGATCGAAACCATCCTCTGCTATGCCCTCTTGATGGCAGGGTGTCCCTCCACTCATTTCCTTATCAGTCATTGCCTCTG
>NW_026261604.1:0-87500 GCF_900747795.2 Erpetoichthys calabaricus | reverse complement strand
GAAATGAACAATTCCAGCATAGAACATTTTGTCCCAGTGGCCTAATGGATAAGGCATTGGCCTCCTAAGCCAGGGATTGTGGTTTCGAGTCCCATCTGGGATGTCTTGGTCAAAACTGCCCTTTCACAGTACATTTACTTCAAGGACATTTGCCAAAATCCTGGGAAAGTTGGCAGAAAATTTCAATGACATTTTCTTCCTCCCCTATCCCTATCTCTGTTTCTTTTTCCATGTGTGTCTCTCAATGTCTAACTCACTCTTCCAGAATAAAGAGAATAGACATCTAACAAAATTACATTGAAAATCTCTGATTTTATGCTGGTTTCCTCTATTTCTCCTTCTTCTTTCTCTTATTCTGTTTTCAGCTGTTAACCTTTACTTGTTCCATCCAATGGAAGGAATTTGAAGGGTGCAGATACGGAAGTTAAATCCCACCTGCCTAATGGTGTGTGTTCTATTTTTCTATTTTTCCGGCACCGTTTCTTACCTCTTGGAGGTTCTTCCAAAGTGTGTTGGTGGAGGATGAACTCTTCCGCCTAACAAGCTAATTCACGTTAAGCACTTGAAAGAACTAAGTAGAAAACAGCATCTGAAATCAAAGCTGCATGCAAATACAGTATCCACACATTATAGGACCCTATTACGGATAATTTCTTGCATCATTGTACCAATGGCATAAATCTTCAAAAATTCAAGTGGTTGGTTGAATTTTCTTTCTCTTCACGGTTTCCTGTCACGTTCTCCCGAGGCTTCATATCTTTAAATTTTGCTGTGAAATCTTAACTGTCTGAGAAGTCCTAATGTCACATCAATCTTCTTACCTGTTTTTACAAAAAAGTTCTTTATCCACGACTGTGAAACCATTAGCAAGTTGTTCACCAAAAGCTGGTTGTATCCAAGTGAACTTGCATTCTGAAACAAATTTCACTGGAGATAGCAGAGTGGCGCAGCGGAAGCGTGCTGGGCCCATAACCCAGAGGTCGATGGATCGAAACCATCCTCTGCTATGCTCTCTTGATGGCAGGGTGTCCCTCCACTCATTTCCTTATCAGTCATTGTCTCTGAATTTTGTAGCAGAAGCAACTGTAGAGAAACCCACTGCATTGTTGAAAGTATTACAGGAAAGAAACGCTCCTACATGAGCTAAACGGTTCTCTTCTTTTTTTCTACCACTCAGATCTAATTAGAAGCAAAAAGAAATGAACAATTCCAGGATAGAACATTTTGTCCCAGTGGCCTAATGGATAAGGCATTGGCCTCCTAAGCCTGGGATTGTGGTTTCGAATCCCATCTGGAATGTCTTGGTTAAAACTGCCCTTTCACAGTACATTTACTTCAAGGACATTTGCCAAAATCCTGGGAAAGTTGGCAGAAAATTTCAATGACACTTTCTTCCTCCCCTATCTCTGTTTGTTTTTCCATGTGTGTCTCTCAATGTCTAACTCTCTCTTCCAGAATAAAGAGAATAGACATCTAACAAAATTACAATGAAAATCTCTGATTTTATGCTGGTTTCCTCTATTTCTCCTTCTTCTTTCTCTTATTCTGTTTTCAGCTGTTAACCTTTACTTGTTCCATCCAATGGAAGGAATTTGAAGGGTGCAGATACGGAAGTTAAATCCCACCTGCCTAATGGTGTGTGTTCTATTTTTCTATTTTTCCGGCACCGTTTCTTACCTCTTGGAGGGTCTTCCAAAGTGTGTTGGTGGAGGATGAACTCTTCCGCCTCACAAGCTAATTCACGTTAAGCACTTGAAAGAACTAAGTAGAAAGCAGCGTCTGAAATCAAAGCTGCATGCAAATACAGTATCCACACATTATAGGACCCTATTACGGATAATTTCTTGCATGATTGTACCAATGGCATAAATCTTCAAAAATTCACGTGTTTGTTTGAATTTTCTTTCTCTTCACGGTTTCCTGTCACGTTCTCCCGAGGCTTCATATCTTTAAATTTTGCTGTGAAATCTTAACTGTCTGAGAAGTCCTAATGTCACATCAATCTTCTTACCTGTTTTTACAAAAAAGTTCTTTATCCACGACTGTGAAACCATTAGCAAGTTGTTCACCAAGAGCTGGTTGAATCCAAGTGAACTTGCATTCTGAAACAAATTTCGTGGGAGTTAACGGAGTGGCGCAGCGGAAGCGTGCTGGGCCCGTAACCCAGAGGTCGATGGATCGAAACCATCCTCTGCTATGCCCTCTTGATGGCAGGGTGTCCCTCCAGTCATTGCCTCTGAATTTTGTAGCAGAAGCAACTGTAGAGAAACCCACTGCATTGTTGAAAGTATTACAGGAGAGAAACGCTCCTACATGAGCTAAACGGTTCTCTTCTTTTTTTCTACCACTCAGATCTAATTAGAAGCAAAAAGAAATGAACAATTCCAGCATAGAACATTTTGTCCCAGTGGCCTAATGGATAAGGCATTGGCCTCCTAAGCCAGGGATTGTGGGTTCGAGTCCCATCTGGGATGTCTTGGTCAAAACTGCCCTTTCACAGTACATTTACTTCAAGGACATTTGCCAAAATCCTGGGAAAGTTGGCAGAAAATTTCAATGACATTTTCTTCCTCCCCTATCTCTGTTTCTTTTTCCATGTGTGTCTCTCAATGTCTAACTCTCTCTTCCAGAATAAAGAGAATAGACATCTAACAAAATTACAATGAAAATCTCTGATTTTATGCTGGTTTCCTCTATTTCTCCTTCTTCTTTCTCTTATTCTGTTTTCAGCTGTTAAACCTTTACTTGTTCCATCCAATGGAAGGAATTTGAAGGGTGCAGATACGGAAGTTAAATCCCACCTGCCTAATGGTGTGTGTTCTATTTTTCTATTTTTCCGGGACCGTTTCTTACCTATTGGAGGGTCTTCCAAAGTGTGTTGGTGGAGGATGAACTCTTCCGCCTAACAAGCTAATTCACGTTAAGCACTTGAAAGAATTAATTAGAAAACAGCATCTGAATTCAAAGCTGCATGAAAATACAGTATCCACACATTGCAGGACTCTATTACGGATAATTTCTTTCATGATTGTTCCAATGGCATAAATCTTCAAAAATTCACGTGGTTGGTTGAATTTTCTTTCTCTTCACGGTTTCCTGTCATGTTCTCCCGAGGCTTCATATCTTTAATTTTTGCTGTGAAATCTTAACTGTCTGAGAAGTCCTAATGTCACATCAATCTTCTTACCTGTTTTTACAAAAGAGTTCTTTATCCACGACTGTGAAACCATTAGCAAGTTGTTCACCAAGAGCTGGTTGTATCCAAGTGAACTTGCATTCTGAAACAATCTTTGTGGGAGTTAGCAGAGTGGCGCAGCGGAAGCGTGCTAGGCCCATAACCCAGAGGTCGATGGATCGAAACCATCCTCTGCTATGCCCTCTTGATGGCAGGGTGTCCCTCCACTCATTTCTTTATCAGTCATTGCTTCTGAATTTTGTAGCAGAAGCAACTGTAGAGAAACCCACTGCATTGTTGAAAGTATTACAGGAAAGAAATGCTCCTACATGAGCTAAACGGTTCTCTTCTTTTTTTCTACCACTCAGATCTAATTAGAAGAAACAAGAAATGTACAATTCCAGCATAAAACATTTTGTCCCAGTGGCCTAATGGATAAGGCATTGGCCTCCTAAACCAGGGATTGTGGGTTCGAGTTCCATCTGGGATGTCTTGGTCAAAACTGCCCTTTCACAGTACATTTATTTCAAGGACATTTGTCAAAATCCTGGGAAAGTTGGCAGAAAATTTCAATGACATTTTCTTCCTCCCATATCCCTATCTCTGTTTCTTTTTCCATGTGTGTCTCTCAATGTCTAACTCTCTCTTCCAGAATAAAGAGAATAGACATCTAACAAAATTACAATGAAAATCTCTGATTTTATGCTGGTTTCCTCTATTTCTCCTTCTTCTTTCTCTTATTCTGTTTTCAGCTGTTAAACCTTTACTTGTTCCATCCAATGGAAGGAATTTGAAGGGTGCAGATACGGAAGTTAAATCCCACCTGCCTAATGGTGTGTGTTCTATTTTTCTGGCACCATTTCTTACCTCTTGGAGGGTCTTCCAAAGTGTGTTGGTGGAGGATGAACTCTTCCGCCTAACAAGCTAATTCACGTTAAGCACTTGAAAGAACTAAGTAGAAAACAGCATCTGAAATCAAAGCTGCATGCAAATACAGTATCCACACATTGTAGGACCCTATTACGGATAATTTCTTGCATGATTGTACCAATGGCATAAATCTTCAAAAATTCACGTGGTTGGTTGAATTTTCTTTCTCTTCACGGTTTCCTGTCACGTTCTCCCGAGGCTTCATATCTTTAATTTTTGCTGTGAAATCTTAACTGTCTGAGAAGTCCTAATGTCACATCAATCTTCTTACCTGTTTTTACAAAAAAGTTCTTTATCCACGACTGTGAAACCATTAGCAAGTTGTTCACCAAGAGCTGGTTGTATCCAAGTGAACTTGCATTCTGAAACAAATTTCTTGGGAGTTAGCAGAGTGGCGCAGCGGAAGCGTGCTGGGCCCAGAGGTCGATGGATCGAAACCATCCTCTGCTATGCCCTCTTGATGGCAGGGTATCCCTCCACTAATTTTCTCATTTCCTTATCAGTCATTGCCTCTGAATTTTGTAGCAGAAGCAACTGTAGAGAAACCCACTGCATTGTTGAAAGTATTATAGGAAAGAAACGCTCCTACATGAGCTAAACGGTTCTCTTCTTTTTTTCTACCGCTCAGATCTAATTAAAAGCAACAAGAAATGTACAATTCCAGCATACTACGTTTTGTCCCAGTGGCCTAATGGATAAGGCATTGGCTTCCTAAGCCAGGGATTGTGGGTTCGAGTCCCATCTGGGATGTCTTGGTCAAAACTGCCCTTTCACAGTACGTTTACTTCAAGGACATTTTCAAAAATCCTGGGCAAGTTGGCAGGAAAATTTCAATGTCATTTTCTTCCTCCCCTATCCCTATCTCTGTTTCTTTTTCCATGTGTGTCTCTCAATGTCTAACTCTCTCTTCCAGAATAAAGAGAATAGACATCTAACAAAATTACAATTAAAATCTCTGATTTTATGCTGGTTTCCTCTATTTCTCCTTCTTCTTTCTCTTATTCTGTTTTCAGCTGTTAAACCTTTACTTGTTCCATCCAATGTAAGGAATTTGAAGGGTGCAGATACGGAAGTTAAATCCCACCTGCCAAATGGTGTGTGTTCTATTTTTCTATTTTTCTGGCATCGTTTCTAACCTCTTGGAGGGTCTTCCAAAGTGTGGCAAGGTTCTGATGCAGTTTTAGTTGCAAAATATATCTTGGGAAGTCGAGGTGTATGTGTTGGAGGATGCATTCCTGTCTATGCCACTGCTTCTAGGGCTGGATTCCCTCGTGGCAGCCGACATCATTTTGCACCCAAGGACTCATGAATATGTAATGCCTGGGGGTGAGATATACACCATCGATGAAGTCTCTGTGTGCTATTAAATCTAGGGGATGAAAAATACCAACAAGTCGTCCCCGAGGCCCTTCTCCCAGAGTTCTTAGCCTATTTTCATTACAGTCCTTTCGGTGGTCACCTTGGCAGATTGAAGACCCTGAAGAAGATATTAGAGGTAGCCTGGTGGCCCACAGTGAGGAAGGACATTTGGAGACATGTGAGAACCTGTACCATCTGCCAACTGTACAAAAACCCACCTGGGTTTACAGCAGGACAACTATAATCAACAAATATCACTGAACTTGGAGAGATGTGGGGAATTGACATTATGGGTCCATTGCCGCCAAGTAAGAACAAGAAGACCATCCTGGTAGTGGTGGTGGATTATTTCTCTAAATGGGTGGAGCTTTTTGCTTTGCAAACTCAACAACTGAATGGCTGTGCTCCACCCTAAAAAATGAGACCCCACGTGCTGGGGGGTTCCAAAAGTCATCATTTCCGACAGGGGTCCACAGTTTACAAGCTCTGAGATGGAAAGTTTCATGAAGGATTGGGGAGTACCCCATAAGAAAACCACGGCATACCATTCACAATCCAATCTCACGGAGAGAGTGAATTGTACCCTGAAAACTATGATAGCCTCCTATGTCAGTACCCGCCACCAGTACTGGGATCAGAGGCTTCCAAAGTTAAGAATGGCCCTCAATTCAGCATGGCATGAGAGTACTGGTGAATTGCCTGCTCGTTTGGCTCTCGGAAGACAGATATTAGGTCCCATGGAATGGCTTGTCACTCCTCCAACTCTGGATTCATCCCAATATCTCAGAGTCTTGTAGTTTGAAAATTTAAAGGATATGGTTAGAGAGGTTAGTGCATTCCAAGGCCCAACATGCCAGGTTTTACAATAAGCGCCGACAGAGTGTTAGATATTCTGAAGGGGATTGGGTTTGGCTGAGGACACACTATCTCTAAAAAGCATCATCCAGATTTACATCCAAGCTAGTGCCAAAATGGTTTGGTGCAGCAACAGTAATAAAACAGTTAGGGCCAGTTAATTACCAAGTCCAATTGACACCGCCTGGAAAACATCAGGTGAACCCGGGTTCATTTCAAGATGAATTAATTTTACTTTCTGGTGAAAGGTATTCGGGAGAGGCCCTGACGGGCCAGCACAAGAAACTGTTAATCTGCATGTTTCCCGGAATAGGAGGTATGGTCGGCACCTCATTCCCCACCGCAGACTGAGCTCGACATTCCATACAAATAATATTTAAAGGACTACACATACATTTTTTTTTCTTGGTCAAATTTCTGTAGTAGTAGCTTATGAGTTTAAGTGTTTTGTGTCGTGATTTATGTGGGGTGGGAAGCGCCACAGCGCAATATTATGTATATAAGGTTTTTTTTTCTTACAGTAAGTGTGTATATCGTCTTCTAATAATCATTTTTTACTTAACCCTGCTTTCACTGGTGTGTCTCTATACCTGGGGTGGTGTAGTAGGAAAGTAGTGTTGGCCACTTGCGCCCCGGATTATTTTTTTTCTTTTTCCTTTGCTGCCGTTCTTGGGGGGCAGCGCACATTCTAATCATGCCGGTTCTAAGAGCGGTACAAATCAATAAAATTAATTACAATAAAATACAGAAATAGTAACTATTGAAATGTCTGCATCGTTTTTGTTCTGCAACACTATCTTTTTGGTCCTGCTGGTGATGCAAAAGAGGTGCTGCAGGTTATAGAGTCTGAAAAGGGTTTGCTCAATGGAAACAGTCAAGAATAAGAAGGAATGGAGCTTGTCTTGTAAAAGAATGAGTAGGATGATGAAAAAGAGTGCATTAATTTAAAGGAAGAAGAGCAGGAAAAAGGGATGTAGCCTTGATAACCTTTTCCTTACCCAGAACATCCTGGTGAACCCAATTCTATAAAGTATCTGGAAGAAAACAGTTCTGGGAGTGGATATAGAATTTTAATCAATATTTTTTAATCAATACATTATATAATTTTACAATTTAACACAAGTATATACTTATATGAAGTTATAACAATGAATTATTAAACATAAGAATAAGAATAGAAAGTAACTAAAGGGTTAACTGAATGTTGTTGGAAGCCTAGGCAGTAAGGCTTTTGCTTCATTTAGCGGAGCCATCAAGATAGTTGCTAAGGTGAAAAATGAAGTACATGTGTAATGAACACCTCCCTTAAAAAGTGGGGGCATACTATTGAGAAAGTCCACCCCTATTTTGAAGTAGCGGTAAGATCACCCCTATAAACGAAGCAGTGTTTAGAATAATGGAAGAATCGACATGTAAACAAAGTTACTGGTGGCTGTAATTGATTGGATAAGTTCTGCATATTAAGAGTCAGATGGTGTGATGTATTAGACAAGGTAATGGTAGTAGAAAAGTATAAAAGGAATGAATTGCATTAATAATTGCTCACTCTTTGGATTTGTGCATATTTATGTGCAAATAAAGAGTCGTTCTGCATTTTCCTCTGGTCTCTGTGAATTCCTTTTTTGAAAACAGAAGAAAGGTTTTTCCAGAACATGGACTTGGATGGTGCATGAAGATGTCTACTGATTGGCATTTCATGCTACATTTGACTGTTTAGAAAGCACTCTACCACCCATTTTATCACTAATTTTTCATAAATCAGACAGGTTTTCTGTGGTGACACCTATCAGGATAATATCCTTTTAAAACAGTTTGTTGTTGCTGAACTTTCAGTTATTTGCTGTTATTTTCATCTTTGTTGTGTTTGTATTATATGTCGGGGGTAATATTCATAGTTCTATTTCGGGAAGTCCCTATGTGGACTTTCTAATTTAAATTCACATTTTTCATTTATTGTCATTTGTAATTTTTGCTGTATTCTGATGTGAGATCAATAGTGATGTGATGTTGGTTAACCCATTTGTACAGCTATTTTTGTAACTACTCAAGGGTGGTAGCATATAATCATTGCATCTTCAGTTTATCCATCCATCCATCCATCCATCCTCTTCCGCTTATCTGAGATCGGGTCGCGGGGGCAGCAGCTTGAGCAGAGATTCCCAGACTTCCTTCTCCCCGGCCACTTCTTCTAGCTCTTCCAGGAGAATCCCAAGGCGTTCCCAGGCCAGCCAAGAGACATAGTCCGTCCAGCATGTCCTGGGTCTTCCCCGGGGCCTCATCCCAGTTGGATGTGCCCGGAACACCTCACCAGGGAGGCGTCCTGGAGGCATCCTGATTAGATGCCTGAGCCACCTCATTTGACTCCTCTCGATGTGGAGGAGCAGCGGCTCTACTCTGAGCCCCTCCCAGATGACTGAGCTTCTCACCCTATCTTTAAGGGAAAGCCCAGACACCCTACGGAGGAAACTCATTTCAGCCGCTTGTATTCGTGATCTCGTTCTTTCGGTCACTACCCATAGCTCATGACCATAGGTGAAGGTAGGAACGTAGGTCGACTGGTAAATTGAGAGCTTTGCCTTGCGGCTCAGCTTCTTTTTCACCACGACAGGCGGATGCCACACCGATCCACCTGTCGATCTCCCGCTCTACTCTTCCCTCACTTGTGAACAAGATCCAGAGATACTTGAACTCCTCCACTTTGGGCAGGATCTCGCTCCCAACCCTGAGAGGGCATTCCACCCTTTTTCGGCTGTTCCTCCTGAATCTGAGGTTCGACTATCTGACAGATCCTCGTTTCCAGGACCCCCTTCTTCAATTTAAATTTAAATCTTCAGTTTAGTTATTTGAATATCGCACTTTACCTCATTAAACAACCCCAAACTGAAACTGCACTAATACAATATTAGGTATAGGAATTCATGGAAGTTGGGAGTCTTCTGATGCATTTCTTTAAATGGTGCATGACTCTGTAGAGGGGATGAAGTTGGGCAGCTCATTCTACCAGTGAATCTGCTTTCAGTACTTTTTCCTTAGAAAAGGCATGTGTATTTAAATGATGTTATGCTACCTGCAATCCTGTGGAATTCCTCTTTAAAGGTAGTTACTTTTGTCTGCCCCAGGAAGACAACCTATGTGTTTAGGCCCTGCTTCAATGTTAGGCTAAATTTTCAGATAACCCTGCAAACTGTCAGTTTGCTGACATGTGTGGCATCTCAAATGTAAAAGTAAGTTGCCATTAGCAAAAACGCAATGAGATTTGCATTGATGTCAGCTCAAAGGCACAATGTTTTGGAACCAATGCAGGAAGCACTTCAAGGAAGAGTGCTTTTATCTGTTGTACCTCAACATGATAATTACCTTTTTCTACCCTCTCAAACCTACACAGTATATAATGTTTGAAAAATGTCTGGGATTAAAACACTTAAAGATTTGTATACAGATAATGTCTTTGCATCTTATGAACAATTACGCTTCATATTTAACTTCCCAGTAAGTTAAATATTTCCACTACTTTAAAATCATAAACAATATTTTTATTGTTGTTAAATTTATATTTATATTTATATTGTTTATATTATACAATATTTCCACTACTTTCAAATCATAAACTTTGCTAAAAGGAATGTTTGGCAAGTCAGTGGTGAGGTTAGGTGTTGCTACTGTGTGTATTGCAAAGTCTTTTTCCCCCATGCTGTTGGCTGTCTTAAAGGTAATTTTCAACCTTTTTAAGACAGGGTGTCTTCAAGATTTTGGGAGAACTTCAGCATAAATATGTATTGGTTGCTACAGAACCATTGGACCAATTATTCAACCTTTTTCTTTTTACCATTATCTTTTTTTTGGCAGCTTTGGACTATGTTCAGAGCCCTTGCTTGTAACTACTGTGCATGAATGTTTTCAGTAATTTATTAAATTTGTCCTTTATTGTTGGATATGACCATTTTGTTTTGCTTGATCATTGCAAATTATTTTTATGGATTATTTACCTCTTCATGACACTTTTTTTTCCATCTCCAAGAAATACTGGCTTATGATTCTTCCTGTAAAAAACATTGGTGACTTTGTTTCAAAATACTTTGTGCTTTATCTGTGCTTTGAGGGATTTTGAGCGCCATCGGGCTATGAACTACTAGTGGGCACTGACTTGTATCAGTGTATCATGACACTTTTCAGACAGCCTTGGTGTCACAGTCACTCCTAATCCAACAGCTGTGTTTGGTGTACTCCCAGATGGGCTTAAAGTGGAGAAGGACAAATTGATTGTAATTAAATATATACCACACTACTATTATGTACACTTTATCTTGCTCTAACTGGAAGAATCCCAGCCCACCTGTTATAAGTCAGTTGGTAACTGATGTTTTATAGTATTTGAAATTGGAAAAACTCAAATTCTCACTTAGAGGATCTGTTCAAAACTTTTTAAAAATGTTGCAAGATTGAATTAATAAAATTTTAGAATAAGCATTTATATTGGGGAAAAGGACATTCTCCCTTTGTTCTTTTTAAAGATTTGTTCTGCTGTTGGCTCTCTTCTCTTTCTCTTGGTTGGGGGTTGAATTCCGGTTTGTTAAGTTTGACTTGATTGTTTGTAATGTTATCTTCTTTATTGCATAAGTTAGACTTGATCATATGGAATGTTATTTTCTTCAGATAAAATTAATTAAAAAAGCACAATGTTTTACATTGGAGATTTAATATTTTTGAAGATTGTCAGATATACTGTATTACGGTTTACTACGTAGCACGGTAATGCTCATTCAGTTGCTTTCTCTGGTCATGCTAGATTGTCTGTTTGGAACAAATAGGAAAGGTGCTATATAAATAAAATGCATTATTATTATTATTATTATTATTATTATTATTATTATTATTAATTGGTGTCTAATCTTTTTCTCCCCCTTTCTCTGGGCATTTTCAACATTTCTTTGACTTTCTCTGCTTCTTAAATAGTGTTGGCTGTGATCAGCATTTCTGACGAGACATTTTCAACACTATAATTTAATTGACTGCTCATTAATTACTACAACATCAGAATGTTAATCTTTCATGTTAAACTTGCTGTTTCAGATTGGTTTTAGGGCATTGAAAAGCAAACAATAAACAATAAACAAATGGCTGGACCAGAACAAGGGGACGTCCACGTAACACCTGGCTGTGGCAGATAAATGGTCATTTCCAGGTAGTGGGACTGGACCATGTGTCTGTCTGGGGGGATGCCAACCAGGATCTCGAGCTGTTTTGTCGTGTGGTGGATGCACCAATGCGCTGTACCAGTGCATGCTCCTCAACCTGACCTGACCTGACTGATAAACAAACTGTTTAACATTGCTGCAGTGTTATCAAAAGGCTACATATTGATGACCAGAACATTATTCAGTAAAAAGAAAAAGTTCTTTATCTATTCCTGGAGCGTTATCTAGGAATATTAGCAAATAACCATTTGAAAACCATTAAATAACATACAGTATGTTGTTTTAGGAACTAATAGCTGCCAGTTTTCTGGTGTTATACAGTAGCTTGTGTGTTGCACCCAGTGCTGTAGGGATGACCTCTGGAATCCCATTAGTCCAGGGCATGGCTGGAGAATACATTTTTTTTTTTTTTTTTTTATAACATAAAATGCTTTATTTTTTAAAATGCAATTTCAATTTTTTTTAATCTTCCTCTTTCTCTTCAATCAACAATTCAATCTCCCATCTTGCCTAAATTAAAAGCAGCAACAAGCTTAATGTAATATGGTGACATTTTAATTATACTTACAGAAAAGCATATTTTAAATGATTTCGTGTTTCTGTGTTTTAGGGTTTAACCTATTTTGTACTACATTTCTGTTACCATTACTGTGTGGTTGTTTATCACAGCTCCTGTTTTATGTAATTTATAATAACAATATAGGTGAGAGCAGAAAAGCTCACTGCCAGAATAAATATACAAAAGTTAAAACAATAGGTTCTGCCTGTTGTTTATGATATTTCCTCTAGCCATAAATACAGTATATACTGTGGGATACTTTACGCCAGATAACAAAAGTAGTTCACTTTTTTTTAGATTCACAGTGTATATGCCCACAAATCTTACATAATATGACTTAATTGATAAAAAGCTCCTCAAATTTCAGTTTGCCATTTTTCCCTTCAAAGTGTAGAATGACTTCTGTCATCTATTTTTATTGTGTCTTCCAGCTCTGTGCCACCAACTGAGTCAAGGTCATGTCATTTTCTAGCATATTTAATCCAGACCAGGGTTGTGGGGGGGTCCTAGGTAGCTTAGGACATGAGGCAGGAACACACCCTGTACAGTAAGCCTGTCCATCGCAGGGTGAACACACACACACACACCAAACACACACTAGGGCCAATTCAACTAACCAGTATGTCTTTGGACTGTGAGAAGTAACCCACGCAGACATGCAGAGAACATGCAAACTCCACACAGGGAGAACCCAGGATGTAAAACCTTGTCTTCTTACTGATAGGCAGCAGAGCTACCACTGCAGCACATACCACTGATTGACTCAAGGTGCTGGAACTTAAAAAAATAAAGCATGCAGGGCAAAGAATGTTCTAGCTGCATGCTCTGAAGGAGCTTAAAATGACACACAACAACCAGTGCAGCAAGTTAGACCTGGATAGGAAAGTTAATGGTCGGTTTGGACAATGATGCCCCTTGAAAAGGAAGAGTGGTAACTGCTGGGGCTAGCAGTGGCAGGTGATTAGGATCTTTTCTTAAAGAGATAATAAACTGCCCTTTCACAGACCATTAAACAGCTTTTGTGTCTTTGTGTCAGTCCTTCCTTTGGGTTGTTACAATACTTCAAGAGTATTTGTTGGCCAGTGTCAATGCTGTAGATCAGAGTGTGATTAGCCTGAAACCAACAAGTTACATGGATTTTCTTTCCTGATGATCTATTGTGTGCATAAAGTAACAATGGAAAAAATGTAGCATGGTTTTCCTAAGCTTAGTGATTTCCTAAAGATAGGTAGAGAGTTTGTCATCTTCTGATTTGGTTTTCAAGGACATTGTAAGAACCTTGGATACATCCTTCTCCATGTTAGTGCTAATACAATAAATTATTTTTTGGAATTTGAAATTCTGATTCCACCTAAAATATCTTCACTCATAATTATGTTTGGAAAAAGCAAATACTTTCGACCAATATTTTTTAGCAGGAAAGGGCACTTTTCATTGATGAAATTAAGAAACAATATTAGTATCAAATTGATGTTATGATCATTTGTTTTATGTCTACCTGAAGACATGCCGTAAAGAAAGGAAAATATGTATATTTTAGTTGGAGGTTTACATACAGTACATACAACAAGCTATTATTTCAACATACTGCACTGTGCTGCTTTTGTCCTGCATGCTAGCCCTGTAGAGTTCCAAGATCTTGACCTCTCATTTAACCAGTTCAGAAATAATGAGTATTCAACTAAGATAAAAAGGACAATAATACAACTTAATTCCCAAGAACATCAGTACATCACATGAAACAACAAATTTCAATCAACATTTACATTCTGCTGGCTGTGACAAAGTCAATCTGGACATAAGGTTTCTTCTTATGTTGTTAAAAATAAAAACAATTAACAAAGAAATAAAATAAATTTTCTATGTTAATTTACTAACATTTGCTGGGTAACTGCCAAACTTCTGCACTGTTTGTATAAAATAAATTCTATATTATTTAATGAGTACTTTTGATTCTTATATTCTCAGCTTTGTGATTAATTATCTGTTGATTTTATGACTTTCCTCTTGGAGAAGTACTAAGCTTCTCAGGATATTGTACTGAACAATGAAACACTCACTGTTGACAAAAGAATGTGCTCAAATGTAAGAGAAGCAATTGTTAGGGACAATGGAGCAAATCTTCAAATAGTTATGGGTTTTGATTGGCCATCGAGATAGCTCCTCCCACCACCACAAAATAGAAGAGTTGTATATCTGGGAGACAATGACAGTCTTTCAGCAGCTGAACAAAAAATAATACTAGATATATAACAACAGGAAAAAAAGAAAATGTGCCTGCTATTAAGAAAGATGGAGAGGCTACATGGCATGTATACAAGAGCAATTAATGCCTAAGTACATTATGGTTGTGAAGTTGTGCAATGTAAAATTAAATGTTAATGGCATGATTAAAATAAAAAGTTTCATTTGAATTGCCCAGTTGGATTGTAAATGCACTAGTTTGTAAATGTCAGATTTCAGGCACTTAAAACAATTATATCTTCAATAGCAATGTGAGTTATATAAAGTACACTTTGTAACAAGGGAAAATTATATATACGATGACATACCTCACATTTACTAGAAAATACATTTATGCAAACATATATTGCACATTTACCAGTCAAAAAAAACCTGCAGCCTCTCTCT
Source organism: Erpetoichthys calabaricus (assembly GCF_900747795.2). Classification (NCBI taxonomy): domain Eukaryota; kingdom Metazoa; phylum Chordata; class Cladistia; order Polypteriformes; family Polypteridae; genus Erpetoichthys; species Erpetoichthys calabaricus. The sequence goes on along the minus strand of NW_026261604.1, from coordinate 72,796 downwards.
CTGATAGGCTGGGGAGCCCAGCTTTGAATGTCATTCCTGCTGAGGGTTTACTTCGATCATAATGACTGACTGCAGAGTACAACTGCACACATCAATGTCATTTCAAAGTACTTACTGTAAATGCATTGATGCTATGGAATGATTTGTATTTTATTAGTTAGTCTCTAATGAGCTTGATGGTGCTGTTATTCACACATGAGTACAGTCTATAACACCCACTACATTTAGGTAACCTAAAGAATATTATCTAGTGTCATACTACAGATAAGTTTACCTAGTTTCACTTAGCAAACAAAATAAGTCTACTTGATTGTATAATGGACAGAAAACTGCTTTAGTATCAAGAAATCCAATATACAACACCCAACACACCAATGCCTTTCCAACATTCTCTGAACATAAATGTGACAGATGCCAAATAATAAAACCTTTCTTGGGTCAATTTGTCTTGGCAACACATAAATTCAACTAATTCCATATAAAGCTGTTTTTCATTATCAGTTAAGCCAATGGGGTCTATGCTATCCTTTAACAATTTTTCTCTTGGTGGTGTAAAAACCAAACAATCAGATATATTCTAGGCCGGTTTTTTGAACGCCTTTCATCGGTGAGAAAAGCTTATGAGATTCTCACTGGGTTTTTCAAAAAGAGTAATGCACACGATTATGTGTGAAAATTTGAAGACTTTGAAAGGTTGAATCTATACATTTCTCATACTGTTGGCAGATAGGAAATTGCTGCTTTACTATACGAAATCCTCTTAAGATATTGAAACATTCTTCAACAGAGACAAAAAGCACAGAAGCAAATTAAAGATGAAAAGGCTGAAAATATATATTGGCTGAGGAAGTCAGGAGGAAATATTAAAAAATATCATTCAGTTCCTCTGACCATTACATATTTAAAAAGACGCCTTGACAGAGGATCTTTTCAGAGTTTTATGGGAGATGCACTTTGAATACATTCTCAGCAAACTCGTCCCATGCCTAAACATTCATTCCACTACAGTATACAACATGCCTTGCATTTTCATGCAATGTGTGCATTTCCAAAAATGATTAGTACTGTTGACAGCACAGTTTATTAGAATTAAACCCACACATCGATGAGCCTCAGAAACTGTTAGTAGAAAATAATATCATTCAATAAATGTGCTAATTATCAGTCAGAGTAAGCTCATTATAAAGAAGGCTTTGCCTAAGTTGCCAGGAGCCACACAAGAAGCAGCAATGTGGGTAAACTACAATCAGTTGCATAGCCCAGTGGTGGCATGTGTTTTATGATGGTTGCAACTGATCGAGCTGCCCTGTGGGACATTGTGAGGGTTCGCGGGATCCTCTTAAGGTTGCTGGATATCATGGCCTGCCTGTACACTGGTACTGTGAGTGCTGTGCAGAATGGAGGCAGAACCTCTGTATTTTTCCCAGTTGATTCTGGGGTTCATCAGGGGTGTGTTCTTTCTCCTACTCTGTTCAGTGCTTGTTTGGACTGGGTGTTGGACAAGGTCGTGTGGTCCAGCAGCTGTGGGGCATCTGTTGGTGAAGAAAGATTCTTGACTTTGCTGACGATGCTGTGATCTTCACAGAGTCAATGGAGGCTCTGATCAGGGCGCTAAAGAGACTGAGTGAGGACTCTGAGTGTCTGGGCTTGCGAGTGTCCTGGATAAAAACCAAGATCCAGGCCTTTAATGACTTCTTGGGCAGAGCCATCAGCAGTGTGTCTGTCTGCGGAGAGAGTGTCAACCTTGTTGAGACGTTTACTTACCTTGGCAGACTTATCAGAAAGCATTGATCTCAACTACAGCATGTCCCATTTTTTCATGTCATGAAATGTTTGTTTATCATTGACTGAAAGCCAAATGGTGATTTCTGGTATTCTGTATTGGCAGCATTTCATTTGAAGTGTTTCACATTGAACCATTTTATTAATTGCTGTGTGAATATAATTTTTCAATGGGATGACCTTTACTAGATCAAAATGGACAAGCAGCGCAACAGGAGTAGTGTAAAAGTTGCTTGTTCAGTTCAGGAGACAAAGGATACTTATAAGGATATTCATGCCAGAACTACTGGTGCACATTCTGAAACTTATAAATCTTCTGATATTATTTTACAAAAATAGTACTGGCCTGTGTGACGATGCAGGTTCTACTCCATGCTCCAGTCTTGCATCTGGGAGCCCTTGAACCCGACACTATCGGTAATGTTACCGATGAGCTTGGCAGTGAGGCATAACAAATGGAGCAAGGGGATGGTGTAAAAAGGTGTCAAGTGCTTTTATTATAAAACCAACAAAACATTCAAAAACAAAGCAAGTGTTAAAATAAATAGTGCAGTGTATCACAAAAGTAATTAATTAAAAAATCCAATAAAAAAGATGTGAAGTGGAGGTTAAAAAAATAAATAAATCCTTTAAAACGAGGTTAAAACAATACTGACAGCAATCCTTTAAAATCACAAAGCTTGGTGTCTTCTTTACCTGGTGGCTCCCCTGCTTCTCCCTTCTGGGCCCCACAATACGAGAGTCGTCCTACCAGCAGCTGACCATCTCTCTCCGCTCATCTGGTCTGGAGGCTTCCCGATCCCTGGCTTCGGTTCCGCACTCTCCAGACCGAGACTTGGGTTCCCCAAAGGCCAGGACGCTCACATTGGGGAATCCATCACCCAAGCCTCCCGACTCCAGCTGCCTTCTCGGCCTTACATGGCCAGCCATCCTTCATCACCGGCCACTCCAACCCCTTGTTCACTCAGCTGGAGCGACCGCTTCCTTCTGCCCCACTGAGTGTCGGCCAACCACCCCTGCTAGGGCTCACTGTCCAGCTGCCTGCCTGCCAACACTCGCTCGCTTGCTCACACAGGCTCTCTCTCTCCTTCTTGCTGCTTCCTGCTCTCCTGCAACCTCTGGCTATTTTCTTTTCTTTCTTTCCTTGTTTTTCCTCTAACCGCCTCGCTCTTCTATTTATGAGGAGGATGTGGCAGCTGAGGCATTCAGCAGCCCCCGGAAACAATTATGGATGAGGACGGTTTCTCACCTGTGCACTTAGGTGAGAAACGCCCCCATCACAAATTCCCCAGGAACCGCTTCAGCCACACAACCACACTCCCTCGCTAAGCCGCAAGTGTGGTGATTATTTATTTTAAAAGTGGCCTCTTGACATGAGCTGTGGACCCGCTACATCACAGCCTGGTTTTTATGTTGACATTAAAATGGCTAAGTTTTCTGGCAATTATAATCATAATCTTTAATTAAAAGACTATAATTGTCAAAACAGATTCAATAAAATGTTTAACATCTGGGTTGCTGTTTGTCTATGAACTCTTTAATTGACTTGTTATACAAACGTTCATCAGTAGATATTTGACAAATTAAATTAATATTTCAAAGCCTCAAATATTTCTGATAGATAGATAGATAGATAGATAGATAGATAGATAGATAGATAGATAGATAGATAGATAGATTTTACCTCTCCAGTGTTCATTTTGTAATCAGAGTCAGAGGGCACAAAATTCTACGAAACTGCTCCAGCCATAGAAGGGGGTGCCCCCGCAAGTGGATGAGGCATAAGTTTGATACAACTTAAAGTATTTTATTCAAATGGCTTTATCTATCTATCTATCTATCTATCTATCTATCTATCTATCTATCTATCTATCTATCTATCTATCTATCTATCTATCTATCTATCTATCTATCTATCTATCTATCTATCTATCTATCTAATCACTCATATGGCAGTGATGAAATTTGAGTTCAACAAAAATGCCTTTCATGCCAAAAACGCCTTTGCCATGGAATTTTTTTTCCTTTTTTTTCCCCAAGAATAACTACCTGTGTAAATATTTAAGAGCAAACTATCATATAGTGTGACAATGGATTACTACATTTATTTTAACAATTTGTTTTGTAAATGTCTTTGTATAGAGTTATTGGGTGTCATTTCTTTTTTGATGAACTCCCGTTAAATAATTTATTGTTAACAGAACATATAGTAAGTATGCCAAAACTACTGAAAGTACAACTAACGAGTAGAATTTTTCAATACCATTTTCACAAAGTTTACTGTCTGCCATCTTTCACAGACACCCTGGTAAAGCTGCAATAATGTGTAATACACCTGCAGCCTTAGAACACAGACATCATGACATCGCTGCATGTGAGGAAATGGCAGGGAGTCAGCTGTGTGTGCATGTTTACTGACAGACAGGGCTGCATTTTGCACTGAACATTTATTAAATCAAAAGAGAAATGGGGTGCAAAAATGCGCAAAGACTAGAAGATCGAAGACAATGACACCTTGGTGCATGTTACACCGAATGAGAAGGGACACTGAATTCCATGAGGCACAGATATCTTCATAACACCTGTTCATATATATATTCATTGGTTTGGATACATATAACTCTGTTCGGATAGACTTGTTTAGATATCTATATGCCGGTTCAGATATATATACATTGACGTAGATGTATATATATGCTGGGTCAGATATATATAGTTTTAGGTATATATACACTGGTTCGGATATATATAAATCTGTTCAGATACACCAGTTTAGATCTTCTGTACTTGTATGTCAGTGCATGCATGTATGAATGCTTACGCTTTTGTCCTTTCAAATAAAGAGACTCTTACTCCTTTCTGAGGGTGTAGATTCCCCCTTTAATGAAATGCCAATAAAAATATCAGAAATCACCATACTGCTTTCTATCAATGATGAACTAACATTTTATGTGCTAAAAAATGATCACCCCGACAGATATTCTTAATCAGTAGTGTGTCTGACAGACGGCTTGTGAGTTTGAGTGTATGTATGTGCACATGTTTTTGTCAGTTTTGCTATAAAAAGAGTTAAACATCAGTTATTTGTGAAGCATGGAGATTCTGATCATTCTGATCCCTGATTACTGATTAACATTCCACAACTCCAATGTTTTCCTTCATAAAGATGATCGTCCTTTCAGCAAACAGGACTCTTACCCTTCCTGACGGAGATCACCCCTTAATGAAAAGCTGCCAATTTGGAATACTAGTAATCACCGTGCGGCTTTCGGTCAATGGTAAAAAAGCATTTCATAAGGTGAAAAAATGGGATGCACTGCTTTTTGATAACTCAGCTTTTGAGAAGACTGTCGTGTGAGGCACAAAGAGGGAGCGAGTGAGGTGGGTGCAACGAGCTGGAGAGGGATGGAGTGGGGCGAGGACCCAGGTCCTATCTATTTTTCCTGAACGGCCCTTTGTAGTTTTACCATTTTGTAACAAACAAGTCAAGTCAAGGCAAGTTGGGGAGCATGCACTGGTACAGTGCGCTGCCGCACCCACTACATACTGAAACAACTCAGGATCCCGGTTTGCAGCTCCCCAAGCAGACACACGGTCCAGTCCCACCCTTCCGAAATGACCCTCTATCTGCCACAGCCAGGTGTTACGTGGGAGACCCCTTGGTATGGTCCTGCCCCTCGGGTCCCCAACAATGAGGATCTTACAAGTTGGACCACCCTCTGGGAAACGTGCCACATGGCCATAGTGCTGTAACTGACGCTCCCTCACAATGCAGGTAATGTGTCTCATTCGGGACTCCATGAGCAACCGCTCATTTGACACAAAGTCAAACCAACGGTACCCAAGGATTTTCCGGAAAGACACAGTACCAAAGGAGTCCAGTCTTCATCTCAGGTCACTGGATAGCATCCATGTCTCGCAACCATATAGCAAGACAGGAAGCACCAGGACTCTAAAGACTTGGACCTTTGTCCTTTTGCATAGACATCAGGAGCACCACACACTCCTTTCCAGCGACCTCATGACCCCCCATGCTCTCCCAATCCGTCTACTGATTTCATAGGAAGAATCATCAGAGACATGAATGTCACTGCCAAGGTAAGTAAACCTCTTGACAACATCGACACTCTCTCCGCAGACAGATACACTGCTGATGGCTGTGCCCAAGAGGTCATTAAAGGCCTGGATCTTGGTTTTTATCCAGGACACTCGCAGGCCCAGACACTCAGACTCCTCACTCAGTCTCTCAGAGCCTCCTTTGACTCCGTGAAGATCACAGCATCGTCAGCAAAGTCAAGATCTGTGAAACTTTCTTCACCAACAGATGCCCCACAGCCGCTGGACCACACGACCTTTCCCAACACCCAGTCCATACAAGCACTGAACAGAGTAGGAGCAAAAACACACCTGTAACAAACATAAAAGATAAATTTAAACAACACTGTAAATAAGATTGTGCAGCATTAGATATAGTATAAAATATTCTTATTAACAAAAAATACAGAGATGAGTGACATGATCACAGGTGGTGCAGTGGTAGTGCTGCTGCTTTGCAGTAAGGAGACTGTGGAAGATTGTGGGTTTTCTTCCCGGTTCCTCCCTGTGTGGAGAGCGCTTTGAGTACTGAGAAAAGCGCTATATAAATGTAATGAATTATTATTATTATTATTTGATTTAAATGTGTTAGGATTTCTTGGCATTTTCAATGTATAGTGTAAGTGAAAAATGTATTTGAAACTGTCTGTTTATTTAACTTAGACATTTGTACCAGCATTCAAATTACAAAATGAGATCATATATAACATTTAACTTTATATTTTGTTCACTGATAAGAGTTTATATATAAGAAGTCATATTTCTTTTTAACCAGGTATTAGCCATGACTCTTAATGATTGACTATTTTGGGACTTTACATAATACTTAATAGCAGAGGTGGGTTCCTGGACCGTGCCATTTACCTGTACACTGATTTGTTTGAAATGCTTCATAGTCAGTATATGTAAAAGAACCTAGCGATTGAAGGATGTTTTATGCTAGATATAACAGGTGTTTATGAGGACTCCACCTGCAGGTTAAATAAATAAAGGGCATCCATGTTTGTAGTTTATATATAACAATGACTTAAGACTTTTCTTTTTTTTTTGCTAAGTATTTTCTGCAACAATAGTTTAGCTTTTAATATCTTAATATTTTGTGATAAACATATCAGATTAATTTAAGCAACAGTAAAGCTATCTAATGCATCAACATTCAATATGCTAAAAAAAATAGCACCATCGGACCCTTTCTCCGAGATTTTGTTTCTCATTGATTATGAGTTTCGTACAAATTCTCAATCAAAAACTCTACTCTACTCTAAGCTTTATCGTTAGCCTGGTAAGGAGCAGGCTATGAGATGACATTTAGTTGCCTCAGATACCATGCGCGACTTGCCCTAATCCTCTTTGGTGTAACCAAAACAAGCTGAAATAAACTTGGTTTGACTATTTAGTTGAGGCTTACTTGATAAGTGTGCATCCACCCATAATGGAGAAAAACTCCAAACCCAACCCAACATATAAGGATATTTTTTATATTCTTTGTCCTCTTTTTTGCTCTAGAAATATGGTACCCCTTGGCAGAAAGGACTATACTAACTGTGCATTGGTAAAAAAAAAATTTAAATACAACATTTTTAAAATATGTTGTAACAGAACGGCTTGACTATGCTATAGATAGATAGATAGATAGATAGATAGATAGATAGATAGATAGATAGATAGATAGATAGATAGATAGATAGATAGATAGATAGATAGATACTTTATTAATCCCAATGGGAAATTCACAGAAACCAGGTGCAAAGCAGTGTATTAAAATAGGTCTCAACTCAATATTGAACAACATTTGAATAGAACTTGGTGATCTACAGTGTGTTGACTTTGACTCTTTTGTTATTGATAAATAGACAGGGATTGACTTTCCTTGAATTTAAACTGAAGACATTTAAACATTAATTTTTAAACTCTTTGTTTTTGGAATCTTTCTGGAGATCACTTTAGTTCTATAGTCTGATTGAAGTCCAGTGTGTCCTATTTTTCTTTGCTTCATGTTTTTTATAGATTAGGTTCAAAAATATATTTATTAGTCTGTTGTGGACTCTTATTGAAAGGGCTAAACAATATATTGTCAGAAGCATGCAATGTTTACCAGCATTCCAGCATTTTTCTTGACTGGTTAAAAGCATTCACAATCTGTCAACACTTTGAAAAACAGCTGCATGTAGATGAAAGTCCCTCTAGTTTACATTAATTTCTAAAGAGCATATAATGCAGTAGCCAGGCTCTGTCACTACCGATTTTATTTCTGAGGATGATTAGAAGCCTGCAGTCTGTAATCAGAAGGAAGGAAACATTATAACGAGTTACATTATTGTTACATGTTGTCATATTTCATACAATTTGCCTAAGTATCTGAAATGACGTACATTTTAGAAATACCCTTTCTGTGCTTATGAAAATTAAAGGCAGCTATCATTTAGAGAAACCTTGTTTTACCAACCATTATATTATACTGAATGCTCATTTACATCATCTCTTGACCAAAGTAAGAAAAGTACATAAACTAAATAATAAATTGAAAGCTTCAATTCAAAGTTCATCTCTTCTCTGCTCACCATTTATTGCCTACAATACTGCAACCACTACTCAGGTCTGCAATCACTAATTTGTGAATAAGATAAGCCCCCCACTTTGGTGAAAAGGAGAAAAACAATCTTCCAATGTTTTCAGAAAAGAGGCAAAAGAACCATCAATAATGTGAATTTGCTGACCCCCATAATTACAAACTACTTTCGGTAATCAAAAGCTTTTAGGAGTACTGAAGCCCACAGTAAAAGTAGGCCAAAGAGTCAACATAATCAGTCCATGGCAGATGCTATCCTCAGGTCCCTAAACTGGAAACTGTATGAAGAATGTCAATGCCAAAAATATTAAGTCCAACAAAAATCCAAAACAGAGCATAAGTGAAGTCAATTTGCGTAATGGTGCTCCTTATAACATCCATCCATTTTCCAACCTGCTGAATCCAAACACAGGGTCACGGGGGTCTGCTGGAGCCAATCCCAGCCAACACAGGGCAAAAGGCAGGAAACAATCCCGGGCAGGGCGCCAATCCACCGCAGGACACACACACACTAGGGCCAATTTAGAATCGCCAATCCACCAAACCTGCATGTCTTTGGAAGGAAACCCACACAGACACAGGGAGAACCCAAGAAGCGAACCCAAGTCCCCCAACTGCGCGGCAGCAGCGCTACCCACTGCGCCACCCTCCTTAAAACAAATAAAAGAAAAAACACATTCATATATCTTTACTAAATATCTGTAGATGAGATTGGGCCAAATTTCATTACAATATGAATATAATAAAACGAGTTTTTTCTTTCATGGTTCTCCATTGTCAAATTTGCAGATGACAACAAAATTGAAGGGATGGCAGACACTGAGGAGTCAGCAAAAGGCGTTCAATAAGAACTGGACACCCTTCAGATCTGGGCGAACACATGGAAAATGCAGTTTGACGTAGAAAAGTGCAAAGTGCTACACGTGGGCAAAAGGAACAGCAATTATAAATACAAGATGGGAGACTCTGTCAAACAGGAATCAACCTCTGAAAAGAATTTAGGGGTATATTTTCATCAACTAAGCAATGCACAGAAACAATTAAAAAGGTAAATAAAATATTAGGTTATATCATAAAAACTGTTGAATTTAAGTCAAGGGATGTTGTACTCAATCTATATAATGCACTAGTAAGACCACATCAGGAGTATTGTGTGCAATTCTGGTCACCTTGGTACAAGAGAGACAAAGCAACATTTTGAAGCTGTGCAGAGAAGAGCAACCAAGTGTATCCCAGGACTCAAGGACATGTCCTATTCTGACAGACTCAGAGAACTAAACCTGTTCAGTCTCAAGCAGAGGAAACTGCGTGGGAACCTAATCCAGGTATTTAAAATCCTTAAAGGCATTGATAAAGCAGATCCAGCAATATTCTTTTGACTTCAGGGTGAATCATGTATTTGATGACATCAGTGGAAATTAAATGAAAGTGCATTTAAAACTGAAGCCAGGAGGGACTTCTTTACACAAACAGTTGTGGGACTCTGGAACAAACTACCGAGACATGTAGTTGAGGCAGAAACCTTGACAACCTTTTAGGAAAATCTGGATGAGATATTGGGACAACTTAGCAATTAGATACACAAACAGGCTTGATAGACTGAATGGTCTCCTCTCGTTTGTCAAATTTCTTATGTTCTTAAGTATGACCAGGACTGATTCCATACTGGTCCTGAATTTGATATTTAACTTTTGCCTTATGTCTTCTATACAGCACTATGTCTAAAACTTTCCAGGAATGACTAAAAACTTTAATCTGTATAGGGCTTAAACTCAGCATATGTGGTTTCTTTAAAAAATGGTAAGTATTACCCCAGTCTGCTGTTATAAAGGAATTTATGGACAACTAAAGAGATATGTTAACCTTAACACTGCCAAACTCTCTCGTTCCTTTTCTGTTGTAGCTTTATTCACAGAAAATGGTTGTAATTTCATCCTAAGGCTTCTAGTATTTCATCCTGAGAGTGTCAAACAGAATCAGATATTTCTTCAGGTGCTCTTCCCAGTTTTGATACAAATTTAATGGACAAAGAGCATTACTAAGATAGATTGGGTGATACAGTATGTCACAACACCTCTCAGTATTGTTACAAGGTTTGAAAGAAGATGTTCAAAGATAACAATCATCATCCATGAGCTCCCCTCTCATAACCAAACGTTTATTTCAACATGGCCTATACAGCTAGAACCTTCCTGGTTTTACAGTGTACACAAGCCACTTTCCCCAAGACAGACACTGGCCACCCTTTGTATTATTTAGATCCTTGTAGAACCCTCAATAGTAAATTCTTGAATTGGGTAAATTAATCATTTGATGAGTAGCAAAAGTAACATATTTTGTGATTTGTTTCATAATATAAAGAGTAATAACAGTTAAACTCATAGTTATTTGTGTATTGAAGCTTGCTGTAAATGTTATTTTATTTTTGTTTCAGTTTATAGGATAGCACGGTAACACATTGATAAGTGCTGCTTTCTTAAAACTAGGCTAGTTGCTGACTCAAAATTAGTTTTGGAGGGCATATGTATGTTTTTCCCTGTAAGGAAATGGCACACTATACATACTGAATTTCTGCTTTGCTTCTGATTTTGTCATTAACAGCTTGCTGCTTTGCAGTAAATGGATTGGGAAAATGTCAACATGAAGTTTAAAGGGCTAAACTATCCATTATCCAACCCGCTATATTTTAACTACAGGGTCACAGGGGTCTGCTGGAGCCAATCCCAGCCAACACAGGGTGCAAGGCAGGAAACAAACCTCAGGCAGGGCGCCAGCCCACACACACAGGACAATTTAGGATTGCCAATGCACCTAACCTGCATGTCTTTGGACTGTGGGAGGAAACCACAGCAAACCTACACAGACACAGGGAGAACATGCAAACTCCACACAGGGAGGACCCAGGAAGCAAACCCAGGCCTCCTTACTGCAAGGCAGCAGCGCTACCACTGCACCACCCAGGGCTAAACTAATTGCAAGTTTATTTTATTTTTATTAACACAAATAATACCATATCCTAACTTGCTAGGGATAAAAATACGTTGTCAATTGCCATCTTAAAATGTTACAAATGACTCGCTTTCATGCTAAAATTCTCAATAATGCAGCAAACTTAAATGGAAGTTTTCTGTAGCATCTTAATCGATGCAACTTGATTATTCTTTTTAAGAAGGTGATGCACAGAGGGTGCAAAGTATAAAAGCCATATCCCTGTCTAGGAAAAATATATTAAGTGTTTGCCATCACAAATGTATAAGAAACGTGTAAAACTGGGAGTTTTGAAGTGGACATATTTCATAATATTTCATTTAGGGAATTTGTTTTACAACTAGTGTATTACTGGCCGTTGTCACACACGTGTGCATGGGGGGCAGCTAAAGGGCTGGAATGAGGGCAACTCATACCAGGGATGTGGCAGAGTGCACTGATTCTTTTTCTCAAGCTTTCCTGCAAACCATTCATGGGAAATTCCGCCTGGCCCTGTTGACATCACTTCCAGGTCAGAACCAATGGATGAAGACCCTTCTGGTCCCGGCCCCTTTGACGTCACTTCCTATACTGACCTTTAAAAACCTCCACCTTTTCCCTATTCCCTCAGTACTGTTTTGGACTCTGATCTGTGCACACCAGTGCTATCACTTGTTTTTACAATTTTGCAGCCAGGATACACAATATACGGGTGGCTGCCCCAAACCTTGCTATGGCTCTTGTTTGAGTTTGTGATATCGTATTGTAATCCACAGAAGGTGACTTATTTGTTATAAAATTTATAAATAAAGGGTGTAAACCAAATGGGAGCATACCACAAATGTAAAGAGAAATTTCATAAATCTTTTTAAACCTTACATGGGCTATGATATAAACCCCAGTATTGACACAACCCCGCCTAAATAATGCACCCAGAAATAAAACACTTTAAAATTAGTAATAAACAAAAAAAAAAACTTATAACTAAACACAATCACATTGCATCTAGTGCAGATATCAGTGATGTGTCAAAGGCTGTGGCAGGCTTGTAGTACTAAAGAGACTGTGACTTGAATAACTGCATTTTGTCACACACACAAATAAGACATAGTGAGGCATTTGTGACAAACAGTATCAAACATTTTAAAAATAATGACCATCCCTGACACCCCATACTAATTATCACTATTGAAATGACATGCTTTCATGACTGCACAAACACACAGTCATTTTTCATATAGCCCAGATAATTAATAATCTTAAATGTGATTAATGGGAAAAATACACCATTCTTTTCTCTCCTTGATGCTTAAAGAAAATATGACTACCCATCGTGCAAAACAAGCTATAGTGCAGATCAGCAAACATGAGGCATTGTAGAAAACAGATATGCATGTATGTATTACTCTTTGAATTTCATTCAACCTTGCATAAAGGTTTACCACAGCAGAGAGAATGACAAGGTCACCATTTATAATGATTTGATTTTGAGAGTGACTGCTGCTGTAGCTTGAATTTGCCATTCTTGCAGTTTGAGCAAAATATGTACAGTATATGCTAGCATTCAACGAGCTGGCACACATAAATCATAGTGAAACACAACAATATAGAAATTACAATATCAAATGCTAATCCACTGGCACATAAAACACTTGCCCAGATACTCTTAGATGAGGGATGGCTTTGAAAACTGAAGATTTCTCGAGGATTAGCTACAGATAGCTAGATTGTTGGGTCTTTAGCCTGTGTGGAAGAGAATCTGGTCATTACTATTAATTCAAGTATTGCAAGACAGGGAAGGCTGAAAAAGGGTGATAAAATTTCTGAATAGATAGTCTGCTAGAAGAAATAATGAATAGCTCAACATACATACTGTCACCAGCAGGAAGAGGTATTAAGAATATTTAAGGAAACCGGGGACTAAGGAAAATACAATAGTTCCCCTTGTATATTGGTGGCAGCAGGGAGTTTTTGTATGCTGTGAGTTTCTACCTGCTTTCTGTTATGGTGGACAGGGAAGTTGAGAGTTACTCAGCTTTTTAAAGGGAGAGATTGGATCCAGGATTGTACAGACATTTGGGGCTAACTAGAAGCAGGATCAAGAGAATAATTCCAAGAGCCTGGCCCATGAAGTTATTCCTCAATATGTTCAAATTTAATTCATGGCTGGAACATTATTGATCACTGTGGTATTCACCTTGGACAGCTGACTAGAATCAGCAGCCAGGGTTCATCTAACAGTAGGAACATACAGTAGACTAGGATGTTGAGAAAGTGACGTAAGGAAGATGACAAAGAAGTACTTGTCTGTGGATATTTAGTTTGAAGTGGAAGAGACACCAAAGTGTCAGAACAGGGAAATGTATTTGTTTTGGAAGGCTCAGAGAGACATTGAGTTGTTTTGGTTTGTATTTCTTTTGTACTTGTGTTCTTTATTTTTTACGATAAGCCTATTTTATTTGTTTGTTTCCTTCTATTGCAATCATCCTGAGTCTGGAGATAGCTCAACTGCACAAAAAATTGGCCACAATTCGAAAATAAAATCCTAAAAGAACCTTGGATTTGCAATGTTAATAACTAACAACTTAGCCCTAAACTACAGTATGTTTACTACATTTCATTAAATTCATTCATGACCTTTATTTAGGTCTTCAAGCTATTTGCTATTTTGTATATCTTTTGCTATTTAAATCTGTGTTTTATTTTATTTTTCAGTTTTCTGGTATTTGCACCTATTTCTGGTATTCTGCACCTTCACCTTTTGCAACTACTGGAGCAGTGAGAGCCCATAAAAAAGGTTTTAATTTTTTGCAGATGTGGCCAGAAATTATGTCAGGCACTTCATCTGTGCCAGCATCTCCATTGCTGAAGTTACTCATATGTACTATTGATAACACCAACTGCAGTGCACAGATTTACTATGCTTCAAAGGCTAGTATTATGGTGAATGTACCCACATCATGAGTTGAAAGCCTATAGTCTTCATATTAGATTGCAATCGGTCCATATTATCTGTCGTTTATGCTGTAGACTGGTTATGCTGGCACAGGGAAGATACTGTATACTCTGTTGACAAAAATGTTGTTTTTGTCTTCTTTCCTGTGAATTATATTAATTATAATGTAGTCTAACTTCCCCATTGTTTTTTATATTTAGACACTTTAGGAATCTAATCGGATAAAGCCTATAGTTCAATATACCAAATATACATGTATGTTTCTATGTACATGCTGCATGCTATTCCTGTGCTCAGTACTGTGCTTTTGTGCACATTTCTGGTCCTTTATTTGAACTATTTTTGTATATATATAAAAGGGATACCTAGTTGACAATCTGTTGTCAGAAGCAGTAAATTTACCAGGACATCACAGAGCAAGACTAGGTACCCACAGAAAACCCTCCAGAGAAGAGGAAATGCCACACTAATAGGAATAGAGCACCTGCTAAGGTAGGGATTCCATAAACCTGTGATATGTGGCCTTTAACAGTGAAAGGCAAAGACAACAAAATGAACGTGATGACCTGGGTAGAAGGCATGCATTGCTTTCCCTTGAGTTGAAAGGACTGTCAAGGTAGTGTTTAAATCCACCTCACAACTACATACAGAGTGAATCAAGAAAGAAGTTTATGGCAAAAGATCAGCTGGAACAAAGATGAGAAGCAAAGACTGAGGAATAGAGAATAAAAGAGATAGAGAGAAATAAGAGGTGAGAACCTAGGAACTTTTAGTAGGGAAAAGGTTAGCAAGTGAGTGAACCACCAGACTTATAGACAGGAATTAACAACGATTCAGGCAAGTACAGATTGCAGGTTTGATGTTTAATCTCTGTTCATTTTGAACTCTACTTTGTCTTTGTGCTCATTCCTCTCTTGAATATTTGTCAACGAAGACACCTTTTTTATCTTCTTGGTCTTGAGTATTATTCTAAGGTTTTGAGAAGGGTCCACATCCCTCACAATTGGTGCAGCACTACAGGTATATTTAATAAAATGCAGTATATAAAACAGAGCTGAACTGAATGTAAATGAGCTTAGTGTACTGTATGTACAATGTAATAAATCCAATTAAAGAAAGAAAAAGCTATAGTTCTTTTTCTTCTTTTAAAGTACAAGTCCACTTATAAGTAAAGGGTGCTAGAATTGTCAAACTAAAAAATACATTTCATAAGGCTAAGTATTATTTTCCTTCCTAATAAAGCCTACTTTTGTTGTTGTTACACTGTACATTTTGCTGTTCTAAGAGGCTGGCTAGATACTAAACAATTTTCTACAATCACTGAATAATGAATTTTAGTCATTAGTTAATTACATAGGTAGTGTTTCTCCATTTTTTCTGAAATTACCTTTGCAGGCAGTGGCACGTGCCCTTGTCATCATCAACCTCAATTTACCTGTTGTTCGTAAATTAATTGCCAGACTTTATTTCATACCTCACATGTAGCAAGCACAGAAAAACTTAAATACTAAGTTAAATTTACCAAAGTCTTGATATCTATGTTTTTTTTAATTTATTATGTTAAACAATTATTTGTTCATGCTACAAATAAAACCAACAAATTCGTTTTCTGAAAGAAGCTATTTATGTAAAATTGTAATTATTTTTTTATTTTTTTAATTTTATTAATTTTATTGTAATCATTCATACAAATCGATCAATTTTTACAACAAATAGGATTGAAAAACAAGTCGACCCCCACCCCTAAGAGAGGGAGCATGGCCAATTGGGTAAAACTTAAGGCTTGTAAACATACCTAAATTGATGAGTTTAATAGGCCAGTAGAGATGAATGGAGAAGAAAATGAAATGTGGAGATAATTACTTCCTCTGTGCTTTAAGAGCTTATTCTAAAATTTTATTGATTATATCCTGCCAGGTTTTAAAAAAATTCTGTACAGATCCTCTAACTGAATATTTGATTTTTTCCAACATCAGTTACCCACTGACTTAAAAGAGGAGAGTTAGGATTCTTCCAGTTTAGCAAAATCAGTCTGGGTGCCAAAAGTGTAGTGAATGCAATCACACTTTGTGTGTCCTTCCCCAATTTAAACCCATCTGGAAGAACACCAAACACAGCTGTTAATGGGTTAGGAGGGATTGTGACACCAAGGCTGTCTGAAAGGCACTTAAAAATTTTGGTCCAAAATGATGTTAATTTGGTACAGGCCCAAAACATGTGACCCAGTAAGGCTGGGACTTGATTGCAGCATTCGCAGGTTGAATCTTGCCCTGGAAACATTTTGGACAGTTTTAGGCGAGACAGATGTGCTCGATATATAATTTTGAGTTGAATAATTGCATGCTTTGCACAAATGGAGCTCGAGTGAATTCTCTGCATTGCTACTTTCCACTCCCTTTCTGATATATTGATTAAGAAATCTTTTTCCCATTGTCCTCTTGGATCTTTGAAAGGGAGGGACTGTAAAATAATTGTATATATTGCAGAGATGGTGCCTAAGTCCCTGAAATTGAGTAATATTTTTTCCAGCATGGACGAGGGCGCAAGATGAGGAAAATCGGGCAGGTTCTGTTTAACAAAGTTCCTAATTTGAAGATAGTGAAAGAAATGTGTAGCTGGAAAGTTAAATTTGGAATGTAATTGTTCGTAGGATGCAAAGATGTTGTCTATATAAAGATCTCTGAGCAATTTAATCCCAAATTTTTTCCAGATATTAAAAACTGCATATGTTTGTGAGGGTTGAAAGAGGTGGTTCTCTTGCAGAGGTGCCACAGATAAAAGCTTCTCCATTTTAAAATGCTTTCTATATTGGTTCCATATTCTGAGTGAGTGAAGCACAACTGGGTTATTAGTATATTGCCGATACCTTGCATTTATTGGGGCATAAAGCAGGGAATATAAAGAAGTACTGCAGGCTTTTACTTCTATTGCGGACCAAGCCTGTGTATGTTCATCTGTTTGTGTCCAGGTTTTTATAGCTTGTATGTTTGCTGCCCAGTAATAAAACTGAAAGTTAGGTAGAGAAATGCCACCTTCTGCCTTAGGTCTTTGTAGGGTCGTTCTTTGGATACGTGAATGTTTTGAGTTCCAAATAAATTAGATTATTGTTGAATCTAATTGCTTAAAAAATGATTTATTGATGTATATTGGAATGTTTTGAAATAACGTTAATATTTCCAATTGTAATTATTTTGATCATGTTATTTGCTTATATGTATTTAAATTATCATAAAGCATAACAATGGAGATGTTTGTGGGCTTTACAATGAAAATCAATTAGATTTAATTTTAACTTTACTTACAAAGAATTATTTAATACAAACAAAAAATGTTATTTTTTCATAATATATTATGTATCATTCTTTGTTGTGTAAAATTTGCATTTAAGCAATTCCATGTTTCAGAAAACTAAGTTGCAGATTAACTTAGCTCAGTACCTATTAAGAATGTATATTTTGTGCCATAGTTTTCTTCTCATATACTCTAATATACTGTATATACTCAATTACTGTTTTATAAAACTGATTCTAATATTGATATTTTGGGCATATACAATTTTTCTTGGGGTTAGGGTACTGCAGTAACTTCTTCTGTAATTCTGTATGTTGTTTTGATGTTCAAGATGAATGTGTATTTGTGTATATGCTGGTAAGGGCATAGGAAGTAGTATGCCTCTAGTGAGTTAATTCTCAAGAGAAGCATTATAATCCGTTACTGAAACCAACAAACAGTGAGGCAATGGCAGATTTCCATAAGGAGCATCTGTAAATATCTGGCACAAATGCTTCCATCATGCACAGGAAAGCCTATTACCTGTTTTGAAAAAATAACAAAATCTGTCACTGTCAAAATATCTCCATCAACTGACCATAATTTATATCCTCTGATGTAGATGTTAAGCTTGTCCCTTGGGTTGTATAAGCCACAGGCATGCAAGTGTTGGATCTTTACTTGACAGCTGACATATTTCTGTTACTAACACTCACACCAATGTACTGAATGCAGAAAAGAAAGATACAATGTGCTGAACACACTGGCATGCAATCACATATAGAAGAGATGTTTTTAATGTTTAGCTTATTTCAAAGACAAAGTGAATGTACACAAAGCTGAAGCAGACTTCACACTGATTGCAGGTTATGATGTCTTCCATGTAGAACTGTGCTTTTTGATGAAATTTCAGCATTGTAAATGATAAAGCATCACAAGAACCACAAAGACAAATGAGAAATGTGGAAAAGGGCATACAATCAGGTGTACAAGAAGGCTGGTGTTCAAAATCCTTTGCTAATTTCCAATTAGTAAGTCATTAGAATTGTTCTGAGTAAGTATCCAATTTTAATTTTAGCCAACTTAAGAGATGAGGGTATCTTTGAGTGTAGTTCTAATGAAAACTCACGAAGGTTGGTGCAATATAGATTAGATTACATTCATAAATTTGTCAGTGTTAACTCTTTAAGTGTTATATTTAACACTGTCTCAGATAACATTTGGTCTTGCCCTACAGAGTGTTAAAAGTACTCTTTGTATAGTGTTAAATATTCCATGACAAAAAAAAGGAATCTCTTTTGTTAAAGTTGTTACATGCAAACTAAACAATCAATCATGACAAGCACAGATTACTCACTTTTATATTTTCAACAATATTTAATGCCTCGTAAGTCATACATACGATGTGATAGACATGACGGTTGCCTGCTCAAAGGCCGTCATACCTAAGTGGGTGGAGTTTAACATTGCAGTGGGCGGGGATTAACATTGAACTTGACCACACAATTTAACTCCAGCTTTTAACATCAGCACTGAGAGGTATTTTACTCTTTCAAGTGTTAATATTGTACAGTCAATGTTAAAAAAGTTAACACTATGATTTTAACATTGCCATTTTTGCTGTGCATGCATGACAGATGATGAGGTATAGTCCACACAATCTGTCATTGTTTAATGTGCAATAAAATAAAATTTTGTTTGAAGAAAAATGTGAGATCCACAGTTTAGGGTATGTTAGTTTGTTATGTTAATGTTGATGATAGTGGCCAAGGTATGTTAATAGAACATAATTCACTTACATAAAGACAAGCTTCTGGAGATGCAATGTTGATCTTAGTTGTTTTTTATTAGTGTTTATAGATAGATGGACTTGTAAATATATAGCACTTAATTAATTCCCAAAGAGAAATTCATCTGCTCCAGAAACAACTTAGAACAACGTGCAAAACAGTAGAAAAAAAATCTGCATTTACATAAATGTAAGATCCAGTACTGCATTTACATTTTAATAGTAATATCCCTATGTCAACGTGTCTGTTCTAACTGGATAGGACAGTGATGGGTACAGTTGTGAGAGGTATACAGTCTGATGGCTATTTGCAAAAAAGAGCCCAGTAGCATAGCTTAGCAGAGCATGATGGAATGTACCAGTGGCTTAAGATGTGCCAGGAGATATCATGGAGAAGATGAATAGCACTAGCTATAGGAACATAATGTAAATGACAGAGTCAACATCATATCTTTATTCTCAGCCATATATGAGAGACTGAATGTGGTCAGACAGATTAAACCAGAGCAAAAAAGGAACATATTTCGGTCATGCCATGCTATATTAGTTTTACTTAGAAAATAACTGCTTTAGTGTATTAGTTAATTAATGAGCATTTTAAATTTGAATACAAGGTAATGATGCTATAACATATTTCAGCATTTACAAAGCTTTATGTCAGTCCTCAGTCCATCATTGTTTTTGTTTTTGTGTTACAAAAAAATCTACTATAAATAATTTAAAAGAGACTGAAACCTGTCTGCTGTTGATAGTAATCATTTCTCTTTTTTCAGCATGTGTGTGTTTGGTATAAAGCCAGCAGCCATACTACATGCACTTCAGAAAAGGTCATTCACCTAAAGCGAAGCATGTTTGGGCCCAGCCAGTACTTGGGTGGGGAGACCAGCCGGGAACACTTACCCTGTGGTCTGTGTATGGATTCCAGTGCAGTGACAGGGACACTGCGCTGTAAATATGGCAACTTCTTTCGGATGAGACACAAAACCGAGATCCTGACTCTCTGTGTCCATTTAAGATCCCTGGGCAGAGTAGGATTTATCCCTATGCCCTGGCTAAATTGTCCATTGTGGCCCCCTAATCACCCACTGTCTCTAACTGACTTTCTCTCTCACCCCTTCACCACCTAATAGTTAATGTGTGGTGACCATACTTGTGTAATAATGGTTGCCATTGCATCATACAGGTGGGTGCTACATTTCTGTGGTTCCCTAGAGTCTAAATGCTTTCAGAAGTGGAAAAAGTGCTATATAAATTATTATTATTATCTCTCTATTATAAAAAAAAATCCTGGGAGAGAAAGACTAGGGAGACGAGACATGATCTTCACGTGAAGATCATGGAAGACACTTAAAAGACCTGCGAGACGAAAGAGATTAGCCATGGAGCGTCTCACAGGGACCTTAAACATGAGACTTTGTGCCAAGAGATTGACCCAGGACTGTCTCACGGGGACGCAGAATATGAGATTTTTGCAAGACACACCCTACTTACAACCTATATCAAATAAGACCACGGGCAGCAAAACACTCAGTCATGTCAAGGCTTTGAGCACACACAGATCCAGGGCTCTCAACGCATATAAAGCGTATAAGGACAAAACGTTATATATAAAAAGAGACTGAAAAGCATTGGAGAGAAAAAAATACAAAAAAGAAAAAGAATAATCGAGGTGCAAATTCAGAAAATAAGGAAAGTAATAATTAGCCTGGAACAAGTGGAATTGAAAAAAAGCACATCCAATCGGGCTCAGAATTAAAAGACAAAAGAGTAAAAGACAAAGTAGAACTTCATAAAGATGTTCGAAACGTTGGCGCTATACACACGCAGAGCAGGTTAGAGATTATGAAAGCTGTGGAATTCGAAAGGGTAAAAAAAAACAATGGTGCGATACACATGCAGAGAAAGTTAAAGAATATAAAAGCAGTAAAATTCAAAAGTATTGTAGCATCCCAGGCAGGTTGAAGCCTTTTTTTTTTTTGAGTGACTGTTAGGTTTGATTGAGGGAGGGCAGAGTACAGCACGGAAGACTGACAACAGGGTATTGATTGATGGGGTTGGGGGGGCGGGACGAGAGGAGGGGTTGGAGCGGGTGCTAGAAGGTTGTGTTTGGGGTTACGAAGTCGGCGTTCTTTTTCATGATTGTTCAAGTAAAACTTTTGTGAGACATTACTACGTCTGACTGGTTTTTTTTTACTTCTCTTTTCGAGTCGGACGCGGAGATCGCTACAGTATCAAAAAAAGATAGTAAAGATCGCATTAGCACAAACAAAAGGAAATTATTACTCAAAAAAGGGGAAATAATCATCAAGGACCAGGTGTAATTGAAAAAATAGCAGGACAAAGCAAGGTCAGAAATAAATGACAAAGAGTATAAAACAAAGTAAAACGTCATAAAGAGGTTAAAAAACAAGGGGGCCAAACACATGCAGAGCAGGTTATAGATAATGAAAACAGTAGAATTCAAAAGACTCAAAAAAAACGTAGGTGCAAAACACATGCAGAGCAAGATACAGAATATGAAAGTAGAAAAAAACGAAAAGTGTCAAAACAAAAAGTAAACATTGCATTAGCGCAAACAAAGAGAAATTATTACTCGGAAAAATAACGAAAAGGCGAATAGAGATCGAATATATGGACATAGGTGATATGTCTGAAGTATGTAAATATTGTAAGGCTTTGAAGTTTAAGTCAGAGAATTTCAAAAACGGGGTTTACCGTTTGCAAAAAAAATTATTAACTGCTGATGGTGTAGATCAGTTTGTCTCTGCTGAAATTCCAAAAAGAGAAACCTATCCTGAATTATGGTACAAAGTCATTAAATACATGCCTCACTGATCTCATTTAAAAGATTCAGCATGTTGGGACTCTAAAGATTCCAAATATTGTTTTTAAAGAAGTTCTGAAATAAAAGTGAAACTAATGAAATAGCAACAATTCAAAGAAAAAAAAATCTTAAAAGTGTGTATCTGGAAAACCAAACAAGAGGGTTGGTGAGCGAAGCAAGCAGGGGGTGAAGCCCCCTAGTTATAAAAAAAGTTAAAAAGTAATTAACATGCTTCATGGATTTTTATTGTAATTATTACCATTTCTAGAATGGATTTAACAATATATAGGCTGGAGTAGTGGCTCTGAAGTTAAAGATCTGTGCTGGTGTCCAGAAGGTTGCCAGTTCAAATCCCAAGTATTGGTAAAAGGGATCCTACTCTGCTGGGCCCTTGAGGAAGGCCCTTAACATTCAATTGCTCCAAAGGTGCTGTACAATCACCAACCCTGCGCAATGACCCCAAGGGGTATGTGAAAGCTAACAAATTCCTAATACAAGAAATTGAATAAGGTGAAATAAAGAACAAAAAAATGTATACTGTTAAAATGGTATAAACAGTCAAATGTTATGCTATTATAAACTCTTCTATACCCACTGACCTTAACTGGTCAATAGCAACCAATTGTCTTGTTTTCATAGAGAACCCTAAAAATTCTATAACCAACAATTCCTAACTCCATACTGTACTTTTATATTTTTCTTCTTACAAAATTTAGTATGGCAGTTGTATACATTTTTAGAATATATTTCGACATATGCATAAACCTTCGTTTTTTCATTACATAAGGCAGTAAATCTTCATTTTCATACACATGAATATACAATGCCATTTCAATGTTCCCCATCAGTATTTATTTTTTTAAAGATGATACATTTTTATGTAATGTATACTAATATTGCCCTAAAGCTTAGAAAATGCAATATGCATGCCATTCGTCATGAAACAGAGAAAAATTAACATTCATTTTCTGGAATTAATAAAATCCTGGAAGGCAAACTTAGAGTCAGTGTCATAAGTGACAAACATTATGAATATATTGTATTAAGTATGAAAGCCTGTAAAAATATAAGACTTTTAAATTATAGAATATCATCTAAATGCATTTTCTAGTAAATAAAACCTTAGGATACAATCCTAAGCTTGTGAATTATGGGTCTTTCACACTTGGGAGATAAGACATACAACATGCCTTCACCAGCTTACAACCCTCTATTAATTAAATGTTTCAGTTTGATTATCATTCAAGATAGAAATTATCTCTTAAGACAAGGAGTTATTTATTGAACAGTGCTGAATTTTTAGGTGAAATTGGTTATATCATTTTCAGTGTTTTAAATAAGTGACATAGAAATAATCTATATACAGTATAATATACAGTACATTCTCATGTATTTTTAATGTGTTCAAACTTTGTTATTTTTGTTCTTATTTTTATTCTATATAAATAGCATGTAACATTAGATGGCTAGAATATTGCATTAATAATAGGGGAAGGTTTTTTTTTGATAGATCTGTGTGTACAAAGAAACTTGCACAAGCCAAAGATGTATTGGGAAAGCCATCCTTACATATGTGCATACCAATTAAAAATGTATATTCCTTTCATAGAATAGTCTAAGATGTATATTTTCTGAAGAAGAATCTTTTAAAATAATAGATAAAAATGATTTAAGTTTAAATTCAGGTATGCATATTACAATGAATTTTTTACTTCCATATCAATCACAAACTAGTGACAGTTGTATAATACTGACCACAAACAAACAAAAGGAAATAAATACAGTAACATAGATTGAATGCAACACACAGTATACAGTACATATACACATTCTATTGTTATGATTCAAAGGATTCAAACACACATTAAGAATCCAAGTTTTCAAACATTGCAATTGCAGCAGTGCTGCTCAGACTATTAGGAGACGTGGGCAGCTGCTTAGAATGTCATTTTCTGGTGATGGTGGGGCACCAATTTAGCAAGCCAATTTAGCTTTACCATGGAGAGTGAGCATCACAATCTATATGCCCCTTGTGCCATTAAGAACGCACACCTTATACTCTACTGGCACAGAATAGCCACATGATGGGATGGGGAAGGTGTTAAGACCACCGTTAGGCTAGGTTGGCGTGTCCTACCCCACCCACCCAAAAATATATTGGAAGTGAAGTGGATGAAGATTCGTATAGGATTGTTTCAAAATAAAAAGACAAAAGCCAAAAGGTGCTCAATACTTCAAAAGGTAAAAGCGAGAAAACAAGAAGCAGATTAAACACAGAGGTACAAACATTGTCATTGCGGAAGTTGTGTTTGTTTTATCACCACAGTATGATGTTGTCACTATCAATATTATAGCACAAATGTATCCCAAATACACTTGCTACTCTTGATAATGGATGTGCAAAGTTAGCCTACAGCCTGTTAACTAACTGCTTGTACTTAGCTACGTGTATATTCTGTTCTTGATATGCATAACGGGTCTATCTAGACATTACAGACGTCACCAAGGTATGTAGTGCTCAGAAAGGGTTTAAGGGAAAGATTGCACATTCAGCCTGAAGTTACTGTTATGTCATAATACTTATCTAAATAATCCTACTATCTATGGCCACAATAAGTCAACAGGGGATGTGCCTCAGAGTTTGATTGTGTTTATATCCCTGATCATTTAATAGCTATAATCAGTGACTTGGGTCAGTATTATTATAATAAAAGTGTATTTAGGTGTATTTTATAGCACTGTCATTTCAGGTGCATTTTTACAATATCTAGAGCAAGAAAGTCCAGGAAGGTGAAATTGTAAATAGAAAAGTTCTCAATGTCATGTCAGTCCTTAAATTTATTATTTATTATTGTGTTATGTTTAAGTGATATCATGTATAATGTATATAACAGTAGAGATAATTGTGTTCTCTATTCTTATATTCAAATATTTTAAATTTTGTACTTGCCTCAAAGCCCCTTTTTTACAAGTCTTTTTCTTCTTATTATTATATTACTGTACCTACCTTGCTTACACTTTCAGCATGTTTAGTTTACCATTACTTTGGTCTATTGTGTTAAATGAACGCATCTGGGTTTTTACCACCATTGTTTGTGCATTTATTTTGTCATGGTGTTTTTTTAATGAATGCATCTTTGGTATGGCTTTGGTTTTGGCATAAGCTGTTCTTTGGCCTCAGAAGCATACTGGACATCCTTATTATAGTACTATATTGGAAATCTACAGTAAAAATCAATTATTAATTTTAAATAAGTAGAAAATTCTTTCTAATATTATCAAGAAGATTGGAATTATTCTTAGTGCCCAATGAGGCTGATTAGATCCTAATCCACATGTTTAATGCTTAGTTATGAAACAAACACACAAGAGAACCATGTACGCAAAAGACCCTTTTCTGTCACCTGGGCAGTTAGAATACTGTATTAGACATGACAAACTAGCTAACCATTCTGGAGTATTTCTCAGGGTTTTTTCCACAAGGGTTGGGGCACTGGGAGCATAACTGAACAACATTTTTTTTCTATAGCACATTTCCATATAAATTATGTGCTATACAACATGTTAAAGATGTAGTTACATGCAAAGAAAAACAAATTAAATTTAGGTAAGAATAACAATGAATAAATAGTACACAAAAGCTAAATAAATAAGGTATACATGCATAAGAAAGATATATATAGATAAGAGAAATAGACTCCTTAAAATATGGAATTTTTAAAAATGTTTTTAAATAAAAGTTTGATGATAGGATCAGATGGCCAGGGTGGACAGAAAAAGTAATCTGCTTGGTTTCCAGGCCAAAAGACCACTCAGCCCCCAATGGGCATTACGCCTAACATAAATGTTCATAAAATAGTTCTTTATTGGTTATTTTTAGACTTCATCTTAGATGATCCAACACAGTGGGTTTTGTGACAAATTGAGGTATCCACTTTCATTCAGACATCACAGAACTGCACAGAACTTTGATCAAGTGATGGTGGTGGTGAACTGATGAACCCTTTATAGACAGGCTAGGTGTGCTTCACCAGGGACATTTCATAAGACAATGGACCTCAGTTTTAATGCCATCAGATAATCGGAAGTATCAGAACTACGATGTAACTATGTACTTTTCTGTATGCAACATTTGTGGGTTTGTTACAAAAGCTAACATTAACATGCAGTGTGGTGTAGTGGTTAATGTTTTGAAACTAGGGCTTCCAACCCTGAGGTTGTGGTTCCAAATTCTGGTACTGACACTGTGAGACCATGAGCAAGTGAAGATTTACTAGCTCTGAACTCTTTGATAGATGCTGAAGTTTCAGCAAATATATTGCTTAAAGGGACTGCAAAGTACTGATAGAAATCCAAATATAACACCATAACTAATTGGACTGAATTTGTGATTTTTTTAAGATCCTTTAAATCAGATGATTATAACACTAAAGGGGAAATATGTTTGGTGGACAGAATACAGAGTCCATCTGAAAACATAAGAATTTTTGCTTTCCAATATCAAATATATTCATGAGGTGGAAACCAGGACTGATTAGAAAAAAGCTAGTTAACTTACTTATATGACATACTAATCCAAAAATAGCTTGTAACAAAAATGAGAATGAGAGAAAAATTAGAAATGTGCGTACTGTTTATCTGTTGGTTAGACCGAAACTCTTAATAAACCCAACTAAAAAGAAAAGATATTTTGGAAGAATTTAATTTAATGTAGTTAAAGCTAAATTGTACTAGCCTTACGGGCTCTAGTTTGACATTCAGTTGCTATTCAAACGTCATGTTACTAACAATATAGAAACATTGTCATCTGAAAATGTAGCAGTATAAATCAACTGAACAGAAATAAAAGAATTGTCTAATCTTAAATAATATTCTTTATTGTTATTTGTAGTATTCCTCAGCTCTGACATGAATTTAGCAGGTTTGAGTGTTATGTTATTGAAGAATGACTTCATATATACTCTGTTTTGTACACAGTAATTTTAGTCCTGTAGTCTTCAGCATGGAAAACTGTTCCTAACCTACATGAGAGAATTTTTTCAGTATGTGAGGTCAACATTAAGTTTGCTTTTGTCTAAAAACAAAGCCACAGTTCTTAGGTTGAGTTATTTATGTTCTAAATTTCCTTGTTAGAGTATGTTTTGGTAACTATGCAATAGGCAAAACATGGATTTTACAAATACATATCATTGAGAAACATAAAGGGAGACAAGGATAAAATATGGGTAGTGAAGTTGAGATGGTGTAAGGTAAAAATATATCACAGAATGTGATGAAGTTGGGGTCAAACATGTAAAAATCAAATAGTTGACAAATATTAAAGAAACCAGATACAATGTTTTTTGCTGGTATAGGCCCTTGCTGTTCTGTCTCTCTGATGGGAATAAAGTAGGAATAATGAAACATTGTTGTAAAAAATATAAAAAAGAAGAAAAATATTAATTACATAAAACTGTTTAAAAAGTGAAACAAAAACAGGCCATTGCCATGTGTTTGTTTAAAGTTTGCCTTCTTTTTCAAAGAGTTGCAGTACCTGAAAGTTAAATATCTGACTGTATAATCCAGATCTTTGGAAATGATTCTCTGATTCTAATACTTTATATTTCTGAAATTAAAGATTTCAAGAAAGGCTTGTTCAAAAGTACAATTTTATTAATATTTTATTGAAGCCACATATCCTCATTCTCGTAGACAGTCATTGCTCCACTGTGGAGTAAGAGAATTATGAGTAAAAATGAATTATATTATAGAAGGCACTTTGAGTGTATAGGTTTTTTATAGGCAGAGTATTTGTCCAGTTATAAAACAGGAATTGAGACAAACTGAATTTTGCTTTGGTTCATTATGCATACTTACACTTGCTTCATTCACATCAGTCAAACAAAATGCAAACAAATGTAAAGTAATAAAGAACACAGAATAAACTAAGAAAAACAACAGTGGTCTAGTCCTTGAAAACTAAACAAACTGCACACATGTTTCTCCTGGTGTATTTCAAAGAATTAAACTTGACTGTATTTTACTTACCCCTCTTCTTGAACGATCTACACATTCACTTTTGGTTTTTGTTGGCCTATTGATTTCTTCAGGCACTGTTTTTATCCAGCATTTGCTGCTTGCTATCAGCGGTTATAAATTTTTAAAGAAATCTGCAGGAAAACAACAAAGAAGGGCTGGAAAGCCAAACATTTTCTTCTTTATTGTAGGCTTAATGGAAAAGTACTGTGAGTGATGGAAAAAAAATATAAGTATGGGACACTTTAAACAGGCCATTAAATATTTGCAAAAGATTATGTTATTCTAGTTCAGGATTGATAGTTGTTTGATTTACCCATCTTACATGTCAACATGTCTAATGGAGCCTGCCCCATGTAACCCTGATAAGTCACAGTGTAGGTAGAAAGTAAACAAATATAAAATATAGAAGGATCAAGGGTAGAAATCGGGATAGGACTTTGGCATCTGAATTTTTGAGGGATTGTCTTCTCTTTCACTGAAGACAGAATATGGGCACATTAAATGGGTACTTTGAAACTCTACTCTCTATAAGATCAAACTGGAATTTCCTCTATTCAGAGAATGGCTTGCTTGCCCTTTCTGTTAACCCCAAGTCAAACTAAAATGAGATATGTATTTCACCTTGTGAGCAGGAGGGCTGATCACACCCCTCCCTTACTTGCTGGGCTTGCTTGCAGCTAATCTGTCGCGCGATATGCTTCTCGCGCGGTATTTCGCATACCTAAAAGCCTGAACAGCACGTATCGGTTTTTGAATTGTTTGCTTTTCTCTCTCTCTCTCTCTCTCTCCCAGACATTCTCTGCTCCTGACGCACACTCCTTTGAAGAGGAAGATATGTTTGCATTCTTTTAATTGTGAGATGGAACTGTCATCTCTGTTCAGCTGAACTTGTAGGGACTCTGGGAAGAGTCTATAAAGCCAAAATCAATTTATTATGAGAGGGGTAGCAGGGATGTTTATTATATATAGTTTACATTAAAGATAATTTACCATAAGTAAATAGAGTTTAAGAATTTAAAGTTAAAGTGTCTATAACAATGTATTCAAATGTATGTTTGTTAAAAAAAGGGGAGATGTTTCAGAGGTTACACTTATGGTATTATGGTATTAAAATTAAGGAGATATGTGCCTGGCAGCTGCTCTGTAATGTAGATAGTGTTAGATACATAACACAAAATTTGTCTTGCTTAGATTATCATGGTGCAAAATAAGATTTCAATATTTCCTACTTTGCTATCCTACTTATAGAAATGGGCATGTAAAATTAACTGACATTTGTGGATGTAAAATTAGCTGACATTTCAGTTATTGAAGCATGGTATAAGATGGGGAATGCTGTAAATAAATTGTACAGAACAACTGCTGTTTCAGTTACACAGCTTAGTAAAATTAAGCATCCTTTTAATTCTGCAAAAAAAAAGTTTTATATTATTAAAAGCCTTTATATTTACAATGATATGGAGAACTACATGAGGAAAGAGAATATTTATAAACCACTATAACCAAACTTTTCAGACTATGGTTTAAGATTGCTAAACATGGTATTCTAGAGCTATGGGTCTAATGCAATCAAATGTAATTAAAATGTTAAGCTAACATCAAAATCATAATAATAATAATACTACAATTTAAATCAGTGCTTGGAAATGTATAGCTGAAACACTGGATATAGTTTAATTTTTTTAACAAATATTATTTGATAACTTTTAGCACTGCAAATAAAATCTCTTGCATTTCTTTAAATGTTCAAAAGTTTCTTGAACCATGGAGAATAGTCAGAATATGCCTATGCATAGATGTGTTAACAAGCAGTTAAGATATACCATATCTTGTAGGGGAAACCCTTCTGGAAAGAGCTTGCCAGGGTAAGAAGTCTTTAGAAGAGTAAAATGTTCCAGCAAGCTAGTAGTAGAAAGTTTTGCTCAAATCTTTCAGCTTGGAAAGCAGTCATAGAGGGAATGAAACTTGGGGGGCAAAGCTACCTTAGACCTCTCAGAAACTGCCTTAGCTCTTTAATGGCCAGTCAAGGTTCAAGGATGAAATAATGTAAGAGTTTCTTCCTGAAAGTAAAACAATGAGTCTCCTGAGTGTAGGATCAGGAGGTGAGCTGAAATAAAAGCCTACTGGACAAGTGGCCTGAGCCAGAAAAGCAGAAATAATTACAGAAGTGGGAGTCAGAAATTGCAATATGTGGCTTTACAAGGTGAGCAACTAGAGAAACCATGATTCTTAAACAAAATAAAGTTGGGGTCAGACCTGTATTTTATAGTTAACTGTCTGCCTTTGTCCATGATCCTTTCTCTGTCAAATTGTAGTATTATAATCCTATTACAGTCAATGCAAATCAAGAAAAAAAATGTTATTTTCCAGGATATAAAAGTGAAACATGTTGGTGAGGACAACAGAGACAGAGGGATAGAGAGACATACCATTTGCAACAGGAACAGGAACGAATATCTGCACTCCACAAAAATAAAATGCCAAGTGATTAAATCTTGGCAAATTTTTGCTCTGTGTTATTTATTATATTTTGTGCGTCCATATACATATATATGTCTATAATCAGTGAATCTATAGTCCATATATAATATGTAAAGCTTAACGTACATTATTTTTGTTTGTCCTCTATGGAATTTCACACCATTGAACACCTCTCTGCCAAATTTTGCACCATAGGCTACTGTATATCAGTGTTTTTCAACCAGTGTGACATAGCTCAGTGGATCGATGTGAGAGCTGTCACAAAAGCCACAAAGAGCCATAGCAAGATTTGGGGCAGCCACCCGTGTATTTGGTTTCCTGGCTGCAAATCGAGATTAATGATAGCACTGCTGTGCACAAAACCGTGTCCAAAACAGAACTGAGGGAATAGGGAAAAGGTGGAGGCTTTTAAAAGGGAAGACAGGAAGTGAGGTCAAAGGGGTCAGGCTCATGAAGGTCTTCAGCCATAGGCTCGAGCCGTCAAGAGGGCCAGGTGGAATCTCCCATGAATGGTCTGCAGGAAAGGGAGAAAAAGAGTCAGTGCACTCTGCCACATCCCGGTATGATTCGGAATTGCCCTTACTCAAGCCCTTTAGCTGCCTCCCATGCGCAACTGGGTCTGAACCTAAGAGGGACAAGCTCTGCAGGTGGTCAAGACTTGTCTGAGGAGGACAGGACTACCAGGAGGAGCTGGCATAAAAGCAGCTCCATGATTGCTATGTTAGAACACTTCAGACAGTCTCCTGGCCGCTACAGTCCACCTGCATGGGTGTGTGGTTGCCAGCGAGCCTCACAAAAATGGTGGATAGTGGGCATATTAGTTGCCTCTGAGGCAGAGGTAGGCAAAGAGATGAAGCAGCTTGGAGATGCCACCAAAGTTCTCACTAAGTGCCATGTCTGCGAACACTGATCTCGATGCAGCCTTTTATACATTCTTCTTCAGCAGTCCCTGCCCTTTGGACAGTTGAGTATGAGATATATATGTGTTTGTGGTTAGCAAAACAGTGTTGCGAATTGGAATGTTTATGTGGTTATACTACAGAAAAAAGTTGAGAAAACACTAAGCTACATTTTGTTCCAATAATTTTCCTCTTGGGAAGCTTTACTTAGTAACTTTACCTTTGTTTCACTAGGAAAGCGCACCTGGAGACTGTTATGTATCTTGCCTTTGTTAAGTAGCAATGTTAATACCCCAATTTACATAAAGAAATGCTGTGTGCTTTGCCTTGTGGGAAAAAGGAAGTGTTGGTATCACACGTGTTATTTAGTAAAAAGTACACTTTGAGTTAACGGGTGTCTCTGTAGTTATTATTTGTTGGAGTTGGAAGGAACACAACAAAGACATTTTCGAGATTTGAGACAATTATGCAAAGTTGTTCCCCCCGGTGTGTTTTTCAGTGAAAGTTTGGTTCAGGGACAACATTTTTCACCCTAAGGGATATTTTAAGTGACCACACCTGCACTTTATTGCACTCTGGGCAGTGCCAGGTATGTACCCCTACTAGTTTCTTAATAAAGTGTATTATCATGCTGTCTAAAACAGGTATGAACTTAAGTCAATCATATTTTGAAATGATGATTTAAAATAGCTGAACCGGACATAATCTAGAATTAAAATTAATCTAGAAGCCATCAAAAATGATAAATTTTCCCAAAAACATGTTCTGAGGCATTTTACTAGAACCCCCCTTTATAGTATAGCTTGTGATATATTTGCAAGTGATTCAGCTAATGTTATATCAGATATTGCCCAGTGAGGAAATTGGCTCTCCTTCAAACAATGAAGTCCTATAAAGTTGAATATTACACAATGGGCATGCTGCCAGTAAAAGCAACATATTTACTGTATTTCATAAAGTGTCTAGCCATCTGCACAAGTGACTGGAGAAACAGCTTTCAAATAATTTTAGGAAGCACATTTGAGTTGTTAAAATCAAATACTTTACAAAGCCTGTTACAGAACATTTCACATCTCTTGATCACAGCCACTCTGTTCGTATTCTTTCACAGGGCTTTAAGGAGATCTTTCAAAGAAAAACAGAAACAGAAGATGCTAAGGTCATTCTCAGGCTTAGATCATACCTTTCTTCAACAGTAAATGGTCAACTAACCTTTTAATCTCTCCTTTGTCTTCTCTAATGACTGCTGATCTTTCACTCTGTTCATCTGTTCTGGCTTTGGTCTCTGCCTCCTCTCCTATATATGTAGCCTGATTTTTACTTTTTAGTCACGAACCTTAGAAGGTTATACAAACAAAATGTTCTTTTAATTTTCTTCTTCGTTTTTTTTTTAGTTTGGAATAAACTTTACCTATTTTTTGGCTTTCAGTCCAAACTTTCTAGCCCAGTTCTGGAAAGGATCATTCAATTGCAAAATGATGAAAATTGAATCAACATATCAGAAAACATTTCTCCATACTGTATTTGACAATGCATTAACTTGAAATCTGACCTAGCTCCCTCATGTTGTGAATGCTAGGGGTTGCTGTTGCTCCTTTAACCCCAACAGACAGATGCTCGGGACACAAAGTAAAAGCACCCAGAACACTTTTAATAGTTTTCTTCTTTAAATAGTGCCTTTCAAGCACCACAGCCACCATAAACAATTAAATAAACAATTCTCTCCTCCACACCTCCCAGCAAGCGTTGTCTTCTACCTCACAACTCTGGCTTGCTTGCTGGATCTTCAGCAGTCCTTTAAATAGTCCTTGACCCTGAAGTCAGACAGAGAATCTGATCTTTAATTAGCCTGGAAGTACTTCAGGGATCTTGTCCTTGTGACTTAGGAGCACTTTCAGGCTATGGATGAGGCATGGCTCCTCCGGTCCTCTCACAGCTCCTCCTGGCAGCATCCACGGTACCCAACAGGGCTGAGAAACCGAATTCCAAGTCCCAGGATGCTCTGCGGGAATCCGGGGCACTGTTACACTCCAGGAGAGCTGCCATCTAGCATTTTGGGGGAGGCAGTGTCCTTGAAAATCTGCCTTCCCCCATCCTTCCGGGTTGAGCTGCCAGCTGTCTCTTATGATGTATGAACAGAAAAGAAAGAAATGGGAAAAAGCTTAGTAATGGAAAATCAAAAGCAATCACAATGGATTGAAAAGAAAATTAGAAGGTATTATGAAGCAACATTATCAGCAGTAGCTTCACCAAGAGCATGTTATGCAATGCTAAAATAATGAATCCTCAGCCTTAATTAAATGCTTTGACAAATGAGCGTTCTCCAAATATCTGTAGGTACATTGCTCCAGAGTTAAGCTGCCCTATACTTAATTACAACCCATCAAAAGAACATCTGTTGTTTTCTAAATTTAAACATAAATAATTGCCTCTCATCCACCCAGTGTTTCATATAAATAAAAACTTAATTAATGATGTAGTTAGGGACTTAATATTTGGTTTAAATAATAAATACAACTGACATGTCATTATCATATGAATGAACATTAACATGTGTTTTAGAATTACATCTCCTAGTGGCAACATACAGTATATTGGGAAGAGAAACGGTTTCAACACTTAAACCTGGGGGATGCCATTTTAACTGTAGACACCAATGAGGCAGAGCTATCTTCAGACTTCCACACATATTGTAAATGATTTGAAAAGTCTAAAGTAAATCAACTAACAATGGTGCATGATAGGCCATCTAAATTTCCAAACCAGTTTTGTAAAATCCTATGATTAGCAAATACTCGTACAACATTTAAGTGTTAAAGCATAAAAATAACTGTGTAATTTCCTGTTGGAAAAGATGAGTGTGCCATTAATAACATAATTTAAAGCAGTTTTTGTGTTGTGACCTGGAAAAAAACTAAGTTCATATTTATCATGAAGGCTGCATTATTATGATAAGTTCCAAGTTATATTGTTGCAATTTCCTCTGAAAAGCTGGAAAGAAAAGAAACTAAATTAAAAGTTGTAAATTAAAAGTAGTTCTTAAAAATATTTGGATCTGGCTTTCCTTAACACAGGTCTAACAATGGTTCTTTTGAGGGACAATGACATTTGAAAATTGTATACAGTAAAATAATACAGTTAATACAGTAATAATAATAACAAATTATAACTTTTTCAAGTTTTTCAAGTGATAACATATCCCTCATATTTCATAGCTTAAAACTATTCATATGTCTCCATATGAATAATATGTATTTCAGTGGATCAAAAATATTTGCTGAAATCATTAGGGAAACATATCTGGCACCTTTATGATGTTTATGCTTTTGCTATCAATGTAAGGCAAAATAAAGGAGAGTATGTAGTTTGTTTTTTTTGGGAATAATAATGGGAAAATTAATAATGTAAAATAATGTAAAATAAATGGGGAATAATAAACCATTCTTATCATACTTAGTACAAGTTTACTCTTTTTTTATTAAATTTTGTGTTAATGTAAGTTTCTCAGTGTTGTTAGTAGCAGCATATGATCATGTGAATGTACTGTTTCAAAGGGAGAGAAGCTTAAATAAGTGTTCAAGTTACTAGGAAGGTACTTATAAAGAAAAAATTGAAACAGTGTAGTTTAGATGTAAATTGCCTGAAGGCAGATAGAGAGAAATCAAAGGCTGTTTCCCTAATTTGACTCAGGCAGCAGCAGTAATGTGCTATGGAGGGAATGGATGTTCTATTAGCTTTTTCAAGACAGAGCAGCTAAGCAAACCTTCACTTAGCTGAACTCATTGCCTTGCTTTCTGTTTGTCACTTGCAACTTGTTCTGTCAATACCAGTTGGTGTGCTGAAATTCACCTTAATTTCACCATGTAACTCAGACTCTAATTAGTCACAGATTTTGTTATCCATGATCTTTTATTTGGGAGCATACACTTTAATCAAAGTAATTTTTGTATGCTTGCTATTTATCTGTACACATAAAATTTCATTGCAAATTGGCTCCCATGAAAAAACTGATTGTGCAGGTTGTTTATGAATTATCAGTCCCACGCCTTTCTCGTGCTTCCAACCATGAGAATATAGAACTGTACACACCTCTCAGTTTATACGCCCTCTCTTGTTAATCATAAATCTATTAATCCCATGGATTTGTAATTTTCAGACTTGTTCAACACCCTGATGTTCAAGGATCATACTGCATTTGTGTTATTGTTTTAGTCATTAGGATTTGACTCTTCTTGATGGTGGGTTCCTTGTTGGTTTAATTAATGTAATGGTTTCATTATTATTGTAAAGTTTGTGTAAAGGCTATGTCATAGAAAATGTAAGGTGACCTGTGTATATTTAGCCTTCCCAGTAGGATGTGTGAAGGCAGTGAGATCTTGATTGGAATGCGAATGTATATAATAGACTTTTAGAAAGAAGTGGATTATTGTTTTTCCACTTATTTGTTTTATTGGAGAGCTGACAGCGAAAGAAAGAGATCATACATTGAAGAACTGAATAAAAAGCAGTGACTAGCTAGAGGAGGAACACCTGCATGCTAATTATGGAGGTTTTGTAAGGAGGAGTTTGGAATCTCACTAGAGAGCAGTCCGCCTGATATAATTAATTTAGGGAGGTCATTTCAAAGTCTGGGCACTATACAGCTGAAGGCCCTGACACCCATAGAGAGCAGGTAAGTGTGGGGCATGACAAGATTGCTAGAATCAGAGAACCTTTGTGGGCAAACAGGAGCATAGTGATGGAGAAGGTCAATGATGTAGTCCAGTGTAAGTCCATGTAAAGCTTTGTTGGTTAACAGAATTTTAAATTCAATCCTGCAATACACAGGAAACCAGTGGAGGCGAAGCAGGATGGGTGTTATGTGCTCGCTGTTGCTACTTTGTGTTAGGACTCTTGCAGCAGAATTTTGAATCAACCAGAGCTGTGATATAACATTAGAAGCAGCACCTGCGGGATGTGATAAAAGCATGGACAATGTCACACACGTTCGCTTAGAATGCAGTCAACAAGCCCTGAGGTGAGTGATATAACACAAGTTAAGGGGTTGATTTGGGGTACTGATGCCTCTCTCTCTGTCTCTACAGAACAAAAGAAGACAAACTGTAAATACACACACTCACCAACAAGACTTCCAGTCTCTGAAAATGGCTCCCTTCAGACAACTCCATCTGTGATGACGTAACTTTCCGGTCCATCTATGATGACATCACTTCTGGCCCCTCAAGATGATGTCACTTTAAGGTCCATCTGTGATGACGTCACTTTCCGGTCCATCTATGATGATGTCGCTTCTGGTTTCATTGTCCTTTCCTCACAACTCATTTCCTGCAGCCATTTTGTATATAAACGATCATTCCACCTCTGTATTCTGTCAAATATTTTGCTTTTTTCATGAAATATTGACCCAATTTTTGCTGCTTTTCTTCGGATTTTACATGGGGCAATTCCCCAACCCTTTTTGCAGTTTTCTGCGTGATTTATTCTTATTACAAATTTCTCAGCATTAGAAAGGAGAGGAAGGAGTGAGGGAAACCATATAGATACAGAAGAGTGCTATATATGTGCACTGTGTCATATTTGAATTACAGGGTTCGATTATGCAGCCATGTGCTGTAGGTCTGCTTCTATGTGATGAGTTTCATTGCTTTGGTCTGAGGAGTGTGGAAAAAAAAGTAATTAAAAAAAGGGAGCTTTTGTGTGTCTCTCTCAGACATAATATTTGGTGACAAGAATGACTGAGTTTTCTCTTTCACCACAACCTCCCTCTCTACTTTCACCCAGTGACCCACCAATTCAGTGGACTTGTTGGCTACAGTCCTTTGAAGTCTATCTCACTTCCTTGGGGCTTGAAAATGTTTTGGCCACACACAAAAAGGCGCTACTTGTGCACTGCTTAGGATTAGAAGGGTAACGAGTGCTTGGAACTTTGGGACCGGCTGACATTTAAGGTGCTACGGTTGCACTTTAAAATGCTCACTTCTCTGCCCAACAAAGTGC
The DNA here is from genome assembly GCF_900747795.2 of Erpetoichthys calabaricus. Taxonomy (NCBI): domain Eukaryota; kingdom Metazoa; phylum Chordata; class Cladistia; order Polypteriformes; family Polypteridae; genus Erpetoichthys; species Erpetoichthys calabaricus. The sequence continues at coordinate 35,149 of NW_026261604.1, read as the reverse complement.
TCTACTATGGAGATTTATTTTCAGAGGCATTGTCAGCTTCCTGGTCTGTGAATCAGAATTTCATAAATTTAAGGGGATTAGCTAGCCTGTGAAAGTTTGTGGCACTACAGGATGAGATGATTCACAACCAACTAATCAAATGCACTAGCAACGATAAAGTTCACGAAAGGTTTTTATTTGAAAAGGATTATCTGACATTACCAAATGCAGTTGGAATTGCATTCAGCGTGGAATCTGTAGCTGTTTGTGAAGTGGAGCTTTTGAAATGCTCTACTTCCATATCAGACAGTTACTCGCAGCACTCACAGACTGACGAGCATCTGAAGTCAGCGCAATAGAAGAAGAACAGACAGTGCAGCTTGTGCAACACAAGCATTCAGAACAACCTCAGCAGCACTGCAGAAACTGTAGATCACAATTATACACGACCAGAGCTCAAAGCTGCCCAGCATGCGGCAAGACCTGTCGCAGCTGTGGTAAACAGAACCACTTTGCTAAGTTATGTCCACTAAGTTATGTTCACTCAGTGCACAGGGACAGACTGCAACTGTAATTCACAATGTGATTTCAGGACCGGCAGCTTTCAAGTCATGCATAGTCAGTTTAAACGGTGTGAACATTCCCCTCATGTTGGACACTGGTGCTACTATGTCCCTCTTAAATATATGCACATATAAACAGTTTTGTCAGTTCTATGGCATAGTCTCCACCTATCATCACCAGTGGTTATGGGGAATCTCTGGGCATTTGAGAGATGTCACTTTTACCTGTATAGTCGACACTTCACACTAAGAACAGACCATCAGGCTCTCATTACCCTGCTGTCGACATCTGGCACTGGACACCGCCCATTAAGGTTACACCATTAGTTTGACAGTCTTCTTCAGTGTCACTTTACTCTCCAGTTCACTCTTCGGGATGTGAAAATGTTATTGTACACCTTCTGTCTCACTCAGTTTCAGCTTCAGCTTAGCCTCCTGACTCTGACCAAATAGAGCATGATATTGTCCAGATGCCCCTTCAGACCACTATATCTTGTGAAGATATGACTCAGTACCATCCCAGGTATGCCACTTTATCAGGAATAGTTGGCCCAGCACAGTACCTGAGGATCTGTTACCCTTTGCTAGAGTGGAAGAAGAACTTTCCTGCTGCAATTGTTCTTGTGTGACACAAGGATTTCATACTGTGGTGCCAAATGCGCTTTGTGCACATGTGTTGTCAATAGCCACTTAGGTATAGTGAAACTAAAACAAAGATGTTGTGACTTGGTGTGGTGGCCTAGCATAGTCAGGAACATGGAGACTCTGGTTAGATATTGTGTGACCTATCTGGTAAGTGGCAAGACGGGTCACCAGGCTCCTCTCCCACTGCCGCTCATTGCCTGGCCTATCCAACCCTGGGAACATATACAGATAGACATCTTGGGAGAAATCTATGGTTTCCCTCACCATCAGCGGTGTTTGGTTGTTATGTATGACTTACACTTGAAATGTTCAGAGGTTACTGCCACTGGCACAGTCAATCATTAATCATTGGAATCATTAACATTCTAGAATCACTCTTTTCTCGCTGGGGCCTCCGTAAGACCATTACTATGGATATGGGCCTCAGTTCACCAGTAACCAATTTTTCTCATTTCTGGAATCAAAAGGCATTCAGCATGTTCGTACTACATATTACCATCCACAGGACAATGGAGGAGTGGAACATTTCAGTCAGACATACAGTGATCCCTCGCTATATCGCGCTTCGCCTTTCGCGGCTTCACTCTATCGCAGATTTTATATGTAAGCATATTTAAATATACAGTATATCGCAGATTTTTTGCTGGTTCGCGGATTTCTGCAGACAATGGGTCTTTTAATTTCTGGTACATGCTTCCTCAGTTGGTTTGCCCAGTTGATTTCATACAAGGGACGCTATTGGCAGATGGCTGAGAAGCTACCCAACTTACTTTCTCTCTCTCTCTCTTGCGCTGACTTTTTCTGATCCTGACGTAGGGGGATTGAGCAGGGGGGCTGTTCGCACACCTAGACGATACGGACGCTTGTCAAAAAATGCTGAAAGATTATCTTCACGTTGGCTACCTTCTGTGCAGCTGCTTCGTGAAGCGACGTGCTGCACGGTGCTTCGCATACTTAAAAGCACGAAGGGCACGTATTGATTTTTTTATCTGTCTCTCTCTCTCTCTGCTTCTGACGGAGGGGGTGTGAGCTGCCGCCTTCAACAGCTTTGTGCCGCGGTGCTTCGCATACTTAAAAGCCAAACAGCCCTATTGATTTGTTTGCTCCTTTGAAGAGGAAGATATGTTTGCATTCTTTTAATTGTGAGACTGAACTGTCATCTCTGTCTTGTCATGGAGCACAGTTTAAACTTTTGAAAAAGAGACAAATGTTTGTTTGCAGTGTTTGAATAACATTCCTGTCTCTCTACAACCTCCTGTGTTTCTGCGCAAATCTGTGACCCAAGCATGACAATATAAAAATAACCATATAAACATATGGTTTCTACTTCACGGATTTTCTTATTTCGCGGGTGGCTCTGGAACGCAACCCCCTCAATGGAGGAGGGATTACTGTATATTATTTACCCTACACAACTCCAGGCATCTCATACCCAGATAAACACACTTGCGCTCTGAGAATTTTGCGACTTACTCAGCTCTGTCGGTGGGGAGATGGGATAGCAGGCTGCTTCCTGCTTGTGCTAATAGCAAAAAAAAAAAAGAAGCTGATGAGGAGAGGTACGAAGGAATGGGGGTGGCCTGGGATTAGAGTTTTTTCATAGGCTTCTGGGATTCTAGTGTTAATTAGCAGAATTTAAAACTGCACAGCTTTTGGCTGCAGTTAGTGTATCCCTGTAAGCTCTTTGATGGTTAGAGAAAGCCTGGATGTGTACTGTAAAGCCAGTCTTATGTGACATTCTCTCAAGCTGTCAGTCAACTGCTTTCATAGACTGTAACTCTGAATCGTGCCAGGGAGCTAAGCACCTAAAGGAAACCTCCTTATGCTTTAAGGAGAGAGGGATTAGGAGCACGAACTGAGACAGCGCATTGCCGCACCCACCACAAGACAAACCAACTCAGGATCCCAGATTAGGACTTAAGTGCAGCCATGCAATGAATGACACCTCAGCACCATATTAGTTCAGATGGAATGGAACCAGTGTGAGTTTTTTATGGTGGGTGGAGTGACAATTGTGCCACCAACCCCCAGGTTTTTCCCTGCAGGTTAGAGGTCCTACATGCAGGGCTGGATGCAGATTAACGTCATACCCAGGATAGAGCAATTCAAGGTTAAAGGCCTTGCCCAAGGGCCCAGTGAAGTAGAGTCACTTTTGGCGTTTACAGGAACTGAACCGACAACCTTCTGAATACCAGTGCCAATCCCTAGCCTCAGAGCCACCCAATCCACCTCATGCTTTAAAGCAGGGGTTGCCAACTCCAGTCCTGGAGGACCACTGTGGCTGCAGGCTTTCATTCTAACCCTTTCCTTAATGAGTGACCTGTTTTTGCTGCTATTCATTTTAAAAGACCTGCTCATGAAGACTCAGACCCCTTAACTGTTTCTTTTTCCTTAATTAGCAGCCAAACAATAATGAGATACAAAATGAGCCAAAACAACTGGTGTTCATCATACAGTATCTGAAAATAAAGAAAGATGAAGGTCTCAGGGATGTTAATCTGCTCAGGTCCACTAAACATTTTAACAGTGCTCTTAGAAAGAGAAAATCAACAATTTCAGAAATGTCTGTTATTGCACAATGAGAGCAGCAACAAGCCACAGAATTAAAGAGCGGGTTTAATTAATGACAAGACTGAGCACCTCAATAAGCAACTGGTTGGAGTGAAATTTGTTGGAGTTTGAGTCCCTGATTTAGTTGGTCTTCCATTGGCTCACTCACTTCACATTTCATTTCTGTTTGGGTGCCATTTAAGGAAAGAAATGAAGCAACTCTGAGGAATGATGAAGAAATTCAGGGGAACAAATCTTAAAGAAGCAATTCAATTAAAATGAATTCACAAGAAGTTAAATAGCAGCACAAACGGGGCACTCATTCTAAAAAAAGTTACAATGAAAACCTGCAGCCACGATGGTCTTCCAGGACTGGAGTTGGTGACCCCTGCTTTAAAGGAGCCGTTTTATCTAGTGCTGAAAGAAGGGCTGTGTTAAAGTTAACAACAACATTATCTAGCGTTGATGGAAAAGGGGAAAACAGAAAAAGGTCAGAAATTAAACTAGCAAGGATGCAGGGACAAATATTTTTAAAGAAATTTGATGTTTACAGGTAAGAGGAGGGAAAGGTAATGAGACAGTGAAAAGTACTGCTTTAGATAGATAGATAGATAGATAGATAGATAGATAGATAGATAGATAGATAGATAGATAGATAGATAGATAGATAGATAGATAGATAGATAGATAGATAGATAGATAGATAGATAGATAGATACTTTATTAATCCCCAAGGGGAAATTCACATACTCCAGCAGCAGCATACTGATAAAAACAATATTAATTAAAGAGTGATAAAAATGCAGTGCAAGTCAAAAAATGCAAGGTGGAGAGTGCGAGGCAGGTATAACAGTCAATAACATTGTATAATGTTAACGTTTACCCCCGTGGAATTGAAGAGTCGCATAGTGTGGGAGAGGAACAATCTCCTCACTCAGTCAATGGAGCACGACAGTGACAGCAGTCTGTCGCTGAAGCTGTTCCTTTGTCTGGAGATGATACTGTTCAGTGGATGCAGTAGATTCTCCGTGATTGACAGGAGCCTGCTCAGCGCCCGTCGCTCTGCCACAGATGTCAAACTGTCCAGCTCCGTGCCTACAATAGAGCCTGCCTTCCTCACCAGTTTGTCCAGGCGTGTGTGGCATCCCTCTTCTTTATGCTGCCTCCCCAGCACACCACCGCATAGAAGAGGGCACTGATAAAACATCTGCAGCATCTTATTGCAGATGTTGAAGGACGCCAGCCTTCTAAGGAAGAATAGTCGGCTTTGTCCTCTCTTGCACAGAGCATCAGTATTGGCAGTCCAGTCCAGTTTATTATCCAGCTGCACTCTCAGGTATTTATAGGCCTATACCCTCTGCACACAGTCACCCCTGATAATCACGGGGTCCGTGAGGGGCCTGGGACTCCTAAAATCATTCACCAGCTCTTTGGTTTTGCAGGTGTTCAGTTGTTTATGAGTCCCAAATCACTGCTATAAGTGTTGCTGACAGATAAGCAAGGTCAAGTCCAATATATGACCACCAGAGGAACTAGGAAAATCATGTTGCATCAAGTCAAAACAGTCCAGAAAAATAGGAATTTATTTCTCAGCTTACATGTAGTAATGTCAATATGGATGTTGAAATAACCACGAATATAGTCAGATCAGATAAAAAAAACGCATTGTATTTTGGGGACGATAGAGAACATTGAGTAAGACAGGACCTGATTTTGCTATTAGCTTAAGAACCAGACACTCAAATGACAATGGGCAGTCAAGTTGGATTCTTTTGATATTTAGCTCTGCTCTAACAATTATTGTGACTCCTCTGCCTTGTCTTAAGCATGTCTTAAGCGAGTAATGAACTGTAATGTACCGCTGTAATGAACTCTGATAGCACCAGCACTTTGCCATTAAGAGATCTTGAGTTAAACAATGCAATATTAGCTGACAAGCATTCATTGTGCACAGATCCATAATCAGAGTTTGTTTTAACAAACTGCAGATTTGGTACATTGATACTCCTATTTCCAAAACCATGAATAGGGTGGCATAGTCCAGAACAAATGCTGCTGTTAAACTTTTCATTCGCAGCCCGGCAGTAGTGAACAACACGATCCGCGATGTAAATATTTTGGGTGTCACACAATGCCAGTGTCTTTTTGGACATTCCAGTTGGACCATTTGTTCTGGACAAGCTGTTTAATATAAGGAGTTTGTCACAAGAGTATTTAGCACAGTACAGAGCAATACTTATCTGATATTACCAGAGAAGCAGCACAGCACAGTGGAGAAGGTGAGATGGGCAGGGTGGGGTGGTGTAGATGAGTGGTGATATCAAGCAGTAGAAGAAGCATAGTAGGAGATATTACAAGATGCACATGAAGATACCAGAATTCAGAGGTTCCAATATACAGCCACATGCATTTAACACTGGGCATTACAGGCATGATTACCCCAGAGCCACAAGCCAGGTGGGTATAAAATCAGATCATTTCTCAATCATCAAGCATGTATAGAAGGAATCAAGAGCAATCCAGTATATCCATTATAGTCAAGAAGACAGACCATCCTTGGCTCCTAGATTGCCACGGTGTAAAGAATTCTTCATTAGACAAGTCCCATGAACCACAGAAAGATTTAGTTGTCCCCTAGGCTGCAAACCCAGTCAAGGCAAAGTCCATAAAATCTATAAAATTAAATCCAAATCAGAACAGTACAGTCAGGTGCCTCCATGAACTATACTTACAATAAAAAAGTCAAAGAAGTGTAAGGAAGTGCCAATTTAATGCAAATTTTAACGAAAAGTTTTGTTAACTATGAGAAGCAGCTGCAATATGCTTGCGCCAGCATCTCTTCCACTGTCTTGTGTATCTTGGAATTAGCTGGACTATTATCTTCCTTTCCAATTCAACCTCAGTCTTTTCGTAGAGTGATTTTCTTCATAAAACAGTAACAATATGGAAAGTAATTCTATCATTCTATAACTTTTTTGTCTTCTTCTCTATGTAATATTTATTGCATGTTGTAGGGGATTTATGGGAGGAAGCAAGCATGCCTGAAGTTGGGATTTATGTGATATATAGTGTGCATATCTGATTGTTCTTTATTTTTCTCTTTTTATAATATACTTTTCATGTACTCTCTAAGTGTTTCACAGTTTATTGTTAGGAGAAGTAGAATCTAAGTAGTTTAAGAGAGGCTTGATACTGACTTTCCTGTGTTGCACTAAATAAATTGTAAGTACTGCATGTAGGTAGTGAGGTGAATGTGGGGTTCCGGGGCTGTTTTAGGGTGCTTGTGGGTTGCACTATTATCTCTCAAGTTTGTGAACTCTGCCACTTAGGGGCGTTCAATAATTTATCTACCTCAGTAGGAAAGAAAAGAAATTAAAAAAAAATTTCTTTCATTATTTAATATAGTCCCATGAGAGCGCCATACACTTCATCCACTTTTCCTGCAATAACTTTAACTCCTTTGAAAAAACAATATTCCGTTTGAACTTCAAACCACACAATCCTCGAAAGAGTGGAGCTTGATTGGAAATATTAATATCCCAATATAAAATAATTTCACACTTAATAGGCATATCTTCATGATGATACAGAAGAAAAGCACTGATTTATCTTTAGGAAATTAATAATGCATCCTTATATAGAATATTGTTTTTTTTTTTATTTTTATTTGTAAGGGCAGACAAGAATACGATCAATGTATCAAAAGAGAGAAATTACTACAAAAGGGAGCCTTCACCCCGGATGTGATAACAAACAATCAGCAATTAAGATTCATCTTGACACCCTTCCCAAGTATGTGAGCTGAGTTTCCACCAGAAAAAAAGGGGAAAACATAACTTAAGTGGTGTTAACTGAATTAAACAATACATCATAAAAAGAACAGATAAGATGGTTGTTGCCTTTAATCTGTTTAAGAATAAAATCAGCGAGTGTTACTTATGTCTAGATGGGACTCTCTTTTTTTCCATTTTGAAATAGTAAGGGAGGAAGCATTGTAGCTGCGTTTTCCCAAAGTTTCTAAAGTTCTGCAGCTCAAACTCAAAAAATGGGATTCAGCAAAGGCCTGACGCGCAGAAATGATTCCACAGACAAAATATCTTCGTTTTTAAAAGTTTAGTTAAATTTTAAAAGTAAAACAGTTCACACAAAAATAAAGAAAGAAAAATTAAAATATCAAAAAAAATAAAAAAAATTATAATAAGAAAAATTTAGTTCTAAGCTTAATCTTGTTACATCTTAAATCATTACTAGTCACTTATAATTTCTGAACCATTTCAAAAAGGTCAGAAAACTGTATGCTTATCCCATTTCTAAACTTAAAATGGATTTATCAAATCCCTCTTTACTGGGACCTGTTCTAAACACAACTAAACTTAATATCACACTGTTTCTCAATTATAGCAAGAAGATTCTCTTACTAACTTATAGGGGGAAAAAAGACTATACCATTGTCTATGACTATAGAAGAAATTATGTTCTATTCAAATAAAGCAAACATTAATATGAGTTTAACTCAAAATTTTAACTTTCTAAAACTGGCTCTTACAAGCATTATTTATCTTTACAACTAATATCTCTAAATGAAGAAGTGTGATCATATTTGCTTTCAGGATGCTAAAGGAAACCAAATCAGTGGTTTCCATCAGGAAATAAGAATCAATGTAGCAGCTACTGTCCTCAAGGCTAAGAGCCTTTTTTTCAAAATAGGTCATGGGTGAAGGTGTAATATTAGCCTCAAGTGGTAATTTTACAGAAGAATGTAGGTATAGGAAAACAAAAGTTTAAAACATTTACAAAAACATACAAATAAGTTCCTTGTGGACTGAGCAAAGGTGACAGGGTGGCTAGGATTTAGAATCATTTAGACTCATTCACCATCACCTGCATGGTGTAGAGTAAAGATAATGAACACATTTAAATTGGGTGTGTTCTGATGATGGATTTCTAGATCTGATGTGTATGTTTGGAAGATACTAACCTATGAAATCGAGGTGGATGGAGATATAACTGATATGAATCCATATCAGAACATATATGAATCCCACCAGAACTGGGCAGGCCTTAGCATAAAGGCCTTGAGATACAGCTCAAAGACACGCAGGTTTTATGTAATAGCTATGGCTCATGTGCATTTTCCTTTATATTGTTGTTTTTGTTCTCTTTGGATTTTTATTTTTCATGTATTTGTGTAATTCCTGTTAGGATTGTTTATAGGTTAGTATTTATATATTATCTTTAAGTGTTCTTTCATTCCTTGTGCTTTGTGGATGGAAACCTACCAGGATCACTGCTCAAGGAAAACCCTCAGTATTTATATTAAAAGGGTGAGAGTGGATACTTAAGTGGATCATTGAGTTTGTTGGAGGTATTATTGTAAGTATTATTTTTCTTTTGATTTCTGGTTTATTGGATTCTTCACCTCTGTTATTGAATTACCACATTTGGACTTTGTATTGGGACTTGCTCACCTTGGATTGTCTTTTATGCAAAATTATTTTTGCCCTTTTTTCTAATTTTTTGCTTTCTTATAATAAGTCTAAAGACTTAATTAGACTTGTCTTACCAAGCCTGAGGTTTAATGGTTCCTCTCATTTGTAAGTCATGTTTTTGTACATTTTTGAACTTTTAAAGCCTGGTCTGCCTTTTTAGGTGTTTTCAGGGTGCAGTTTGCTTATGAATTTACATCTGAGCTGGTTAGTGAAGGTGCTAGTGTGTTTTGTGTAACTTTCAGAAGGCCTCACACACTTTCACCTTGTTTGTATTGCCTTACCACAACAGCAGGGATATACTTCCATCTGAGATGGTATGGTTTAACATTTTGTATTTAATAGAGTGTCTTCATTATTCCATAAAAATGTGGGGACTATGGTGCTAATGTTAGACCAAAAATTCATAGAAGTTAATATGCATCCAGCTCTGCAAGAAGGTCCTCCAACTTACACGGAAAACTTGGGGGTTGGTGGTTGAATTGGCACTCCAATCACCTTTGATTTACAGTATATTCAGCTACTGTCAATGTATGTTTAGCCATGGCTAAAGATGAAAAAAATATTTATTCACAATGAAATCGCTTGGATTTTCTACATCCAGGGCTCACCTTCCTGTTATTACTGCTCAACAGGGAACTATTCCCAAACCAACTATCACCTCTGCAGGAAAAGTGATTGTTTAAATTTAGTATAACAATAGCAAGTGCAGAATTCTCATAGTAACAGTTCAGTATATTTTACAAAATCTACAGGCAACTAGTTTGGTAACACAGTTTGGTCTGCCGTAAAGTTTGCAATACATTGTACAGAATGAACATTTCTCCACTCTTTTTTTCTATTTAAAGTCTAGTTGAGCTATAGTATCTGGAAGTTTATTTGGTATGCTCCATTACATTTCCCGCTGTGGACTAGCAGGGTAAATCTGGAGCATTGTAAGCTCACCTGGAAGGATCTGTGGGAGATGGAAGGAAGCCAAATCAGCTTCATCATCAAAGTCAACTATGATATTCTTCCCACAGCCATGAACCTACAGTATCAGTGGGTTGGAGAATATCCATCATCTTCTCTCAGCCAAACCCCAACAATGTTAAAGAACATCTTCACCGGCTGTAAAACCAGTCTGTCCCAAAGTTGATACACCTGCAGGAATAACCAGGTTCTACAATAACTGGCGATTAACCTGGAAGAACGAAGATCCACCACCAATGCCCTCCCTCCTCCGATCACCAGATTCACAAACACCATCCCATTTGTAAGAACAGAACAAGCTCCAGTGAAACTATCGACAAGAAAGAAACCAAACAATTTGTTTCAGAATGCTTTTTCTCTTGGATACAAACAGCTCTTGGTGAACAACTTGCTAATGGTTTCACAGTCGTGGAAAAAGAACTCTTTTGTAAAAACAGGTAAGAAGATTGATGTGACATTACGACTTCTCAGACAGTTAAGATTTTATAGCAAAAATTAAAGATATGAAGCCTCGGGAGAACGTGACAGGAAACCGTGAAGACAAAAAAAATTCAACCAACCACGTGAATTTTTGAAGATTTATGCCATTGGTACAATCGTGCAAGAAATTATCTGTAATAGGGTCCTACAATGTGTGGATACTGTATTTGCATGCAGCTTTGATTTCAGATGCTGTTTTCTAATTAATTCTTTCAAGTGCTTAACGTTAATTAGCTAGTTAGGCGGAAGAGTTCATCCTCCACCAAAACACTTTGGAAGACCCTCTAAGAGGTAAGAAACGGTGCCGGAAAAATAGAAAAATACAACACACACCATTAGGCAGGTGGGATTTAACTTCCGTATCTGCACCCTTCAAATTCCTTTCATTGGATGGAACAAGTAACACTTTAACAACTGAAAACAGAATAAGAGAAAGAAGAAGGAGGAATAGAGGAAACCGGCATAAAATCAGAGATTTTCATTGTAATTTTGTTAGATGTCTATACTCTTTCTTCTGGAAGAGAGAGTTAGAGATTGAGAGACACACATGGAAAAAGAAACAGAGATAGGGATAGGGGAGGAAGAAAATGTCATTGGAATTTGCTGCCAACTTGCCCAGGATTTTGGCAAATGTCCTCAAAGTAAACGTACTGTGAAAGGGCAGTTTGGACCAAGACATCCCAGATGGGACTCGAACCCACAATCCCTGGCTTAGGAGGCCAATGCCTTATCCATTAGGCCACTGGGACAAAATGTGGTATGCTGGAATTGCACATTTCTTGTTGCTTCTAATTTGATCTGAGTGGAACAAAAACAGAAGAGAACCGTTTAGCTCATGTAGGAGCGTTTCTTTCCTGTAATACTTTCAACAATGCAGTGGGTTTCTCTACAGTTGCTTCTGCTACAAAATTCAGTGGCAATGACTGCTAAGGAAATGCGAAAATTAGCTGAGGGACACACTCCCATCAAGACGGCATAGCAGAGGACGGTTTCGATCCATCGACCTCTGGGCCCCGCACGCTTCCGCTGCGCCACTCTGCTAACTCCCAAACAATTTGTTTCAGAATGCTATTTCTCTTGGATACAAGCAGCTCTTGGTGAACAACTTGCTAATGGTTTCACAGTCGTGGATAAAGAACTCTTTTGTAAAAACAGGTAAGAAGATTGATGTGACATTAGGACTTCTCAGACAGTTAAGATTTCACAGCAAAAATTAAAGATATGAAGACTCGGGAGAAAGTGACAGGAAACCGTGAAAAGAAAGAAAATTCAACCAACCACGTGAATTTTTGAAGATTTATGCCATTGGTACAATCATGCAAGAAATTATCCGTAATAGAGTCCTACAATGTGTGGATACTGTATTTGCATGCAGCTTTGATTTCAGATGCTGTTTTCTAATTAATTCTTTCAAGTGCTTAACGTGAATTAGTTTGTTAGGCGGAAGAGATCATCCTCCACCAAAACCGTTTGGAAGACACTCCAAGAGGTAAGAAACGGTGCCGGAAAAATAGAAAAATAGAACACACACCATTTAGCAGGTGGGATTTAACTTCCGTATCTGCACCCTTCAAATTCCTTCCATTGGAGAGAACAAGTAAAGGTTTAACAGCTGAAAACAGAATAAGAGAAAGACCAGCATAAAATCAGAGATTTTCATTGTAATTTTCTTAGATGTCTATACTCTTTCTTCTGGAAGAGAGAGTTAGAGATTGAGAGACACATATGGAAAAAGAAACAGAGATAGGGATAGGGGAGGAAGAAAATGTCATTGGAATTTTCTGCCAACTTGCCCAGGATTTTGGCAAATGTTCTCCAACTAAATGTACTGTGAAAGGGCAGTTTCGACCAAGACATTCCAGATGAAACTCGAACCCACAATCCCTGGCTTTGAAGGCCAATGCCTTATCCATTAGACCACTGGGACGAAATGTGGCTTGCTGGAATTGTACATTTCTTGTTGCTTCTAATTAGATCTGAGTGGTAAAAAAAGAGAAGAGAACCATTTAGCGTATGTAGGAGCGTTTCTTTCACGTAATACATTCAAAAATGCAGTGGGTTTCTCTACAGTTGCTTCTGCTACAAAATTCAATGGCAATGACTGCTAAGGAAATGTGAAAATTAGCTGAAGGAAACTCTGCTATCAAGACGGCATAGCAGAGGATGGTTTCGATCAATCGACCTCTGGGTTATTGCCCAGCACGCTTCCGCTGCGCCACTCTGCTAACTCCCAAACGATTTGTTTCGGAATGCTATTTCTCTTGGATACAAGCAGCTCTTGTTGAACAACTTGCTAATGGTTTCACAGTCGTGGATAAAGAACTCTTTTGTAAAAACAGGTAAGAAGATTGATGTGACATTAGGACTTCTCAGACAGTTAAGATTTCACAGCAAAAATTAAAGATATGAAGCCTCGGAAGAACGTGACAGGAAACCCTGAAGAGAAAGAAAATTCAACCAACCACGTGAATTTTTGAAGATTTATGCCATTGGTACAATCGTGCAAGAAATTATCCGTAATAGGGTCCTATAATGTGTGGATACTGTATTTGCATGCAGCTTTGATTTCAGATGCTGTTTTCTAATTAATTCTTTCAAGTGCTTAACGTGAATTAGTTTGTTAGGTGGAAGAGTTCATCCTCCACCAAAACCGTTTGGAAAACCCTCCAAGAGGTAAGAAACGGTGCTGGAAAAATAGAAAAATAGAACACACACCATTTAGCAGGTGGGATTTAACTTCCGTATCTGCACCCTTCAAATTCTTTACATTGGATGGAACAAGTAAAGGTTTAACAACTGAAAACAGAATAAGAGAAAGACCAGCATAAAATCAGAGATTTTCATTGGAATTTTGTTGGATGTCTATACTCTTTCTTCTGGAAGAGAGAGTTAGAGATTGAGAGACACACATGGAAAAAGAAACAGAGATAGGGATAGGGGAGGAAGAAAATGTCATTGGAATTTTCTACCAACTTACCCAGGATTTTGGCAAATGTCCTCAAAGTAAACGTACTGTGAAAGGGCAGTTTTGACCAAGACATCCCAGATGGGACTCGAACCCACAATCCCTGGCTTAGGAGGCCAATGCCTTATCCATTAGGCCACTGGGAAAAAATGTGGTATGCTGGAATTGTACATTTCTAGTTGCTTCTAATTAGATCTGAGTGGAACAAAAAGAGAAGAGAACCGTTTAGCTCATGTAGGAGCGTTTCTTTCCTGTAATACTTTCAACAATGCAGTGGGTTTCTCTACAGTTGCTTCTGCTACAAAATTCAGTGGCAATGACTGCTACGGAAATGCGAAAATTAGCTGAGGGACACCCTGCCATCAAGACGGCATAGCAGAGGATGGTTTCGACCCATTGACCTCTGGGCCCAGCACGCTTCCGCTGCGCAACCCTGCTAACTCCCAAACAGCTTGTTTCAGAATGTCATTTCACTTGGATACAAGCAGCTCTTGGTGAACAACTTGCTAATGTTTCACAGTCGTGGATAAAGAACTCTTTTGTAAAAACAGGTAAGAAGATTGATGTGACATTAGGACTTCTCAGACCGTTAAGATTTCACAGCAAAAATTAAAGATATGAAGCCTCGGGAGAACGTGACAGGAAACCGTGAAGAGAAAGAAAATTCAACCAACCATGTGAATTTTTGAAGATTTATGCCATTGGTACAATCGTGCAAGAAATTATCCGTAATAGGGTCCTACAATGTGTGGATACTGTATTTGCATGCAGCTTTGATTTCAGATGCTGTTTTCTAATTAATTCTTTCAAGTGCTTAACGTGAATTAGCTTGTTAGGCGGAAGAGTTTATCCTCCACCAAAACACTTTGGAAGACCCTCTAAGAGGTAAGAAACGGTGCCGGAAAAATAGAAAAATAGAACACACACCATTAGGCAGGTGGGATTTAACTTCCGTATCTGCACCCTTCAAATTCCTTTCATTGGATGGAACAAGTAACGCTTTAACAACTGAAAACAGAATAAGAGAAAGAAGAAGGAGGAATAGAGGAAACCGGCATAAAATCAGAGATTTTCATTGTAATTTTGTTAGATGTCTATACTCTTTCTTCTGGAAGAGAGAGTTAGAGATTGAGAGACACACATGGAAAAAGAAACAGAGATAGGGATAGGGGAGGAATAAAATGTCATTGGAATTTGCTGCCAACTTGCCCAGGATTTTGGCAAATGTCCTCAAAGTAAACGTACTGTGAAAGGGCAGTTTTGACCAAGACATCCCAGATGGGACTCGAACCCACAATCCCTGGCTTAGGAGGCCAATGCCTTATCCATTAGGCCACTGGGACAAAATGTGGTATGCTGGAATTGCACATTTCTTGTTGCTTCTAACTTGATCTGAGTGGAACAAAAACAGAAGAGAACCGTTTAGCTCATGTAGGAGCGTTTCTTTCCTGTAATACTTTCAACAATGCAGTGGGTTTCTCTACAGTTGCTTCTGCTACAAAATTCAGTGGCAATGACTGCTAAGGAAATGCGAAAATTAGCTGAGGGACACCCTGCCATCAAGACGGAATAGCAGAGGATGGTTTCGACCCATCGACCTCTGGGCCCAGCACGCTTCCGCTGCGCAACTCTGCTAACTCCCAAACAGCTTGTTTCAGAATGTCATTTCACTTGGATACAAGCAGCTCTTGGTGAACAACTTGCTAATGGTTTCACAGTCGTGGATAAAGAACTCCTTTGTAAAAACAGGTAAGAAGATTGATGTGACATTAGGACTTCTCAGACAGTTAAGATTTCACAGCAAAAATTAAAGATATGAAGCCTCGGGAGAACGTGACAGGAAACCGTGAAGAGAAAGAAAATTCAACCAACCACGTGAATTTTTGAAGATTTATGCCATTGGTACAATCGTGCAAGAAATTATCCGTAATAGGGTCCTACAATGTGTGGATACTGTATTTGCATGCAGCTTTGATTTCAGATGCTGTTTTCTAATTAATTCTTTCAAGTGCTTAACGTGAATTAGTTTGTTAGGTGGAAGAGTTCATCCTCCACCAAAACCGTTTGGAAGACCCTCCAAGAGGTAAGAAACGGTGCCGGAAAAATAGAAAAATAGAACATACACCATTTAGCAGGTGGGATTTAACTTCCGTATCTGCACCCTTCAAATTCCTTCCATTGCATGGAACAAGTAAAGGTTTAACAGCTGACAACAGAATAAGAGAAAGACCAGCATAAAATCAGAGATTTTCATTGGAATTTTGCTGGATGTCTATACTCTTTCTTCTGGAAGAGAGAGTTAGAGATTGAGAGACACACATGGAAAAAGAAACAGAGATAGGGATAGGGGAGGAAGAAAATGTCATTGGAATTTTCTACCAACTTGCCCAGGATTTTGGCAAATGTCCTCAATGTAAACCTACTGTGAAAGGGCAGTTTTGACCAAGACATCCCAGAATGGACTCAAACCCACAATCCCTGGCTTAGGAGGCCAATGCCTTATCCATTAGGCCACTTGGACAAAATGTGGTATGCTGGAATTGTACATTTCTTGTTGCTTCTAATTAGATCTGAGTGGAACAAAAAGAGAAGAGAACCGTTTACCTCATGTAGGAGCGTTTCTTTCCTGTAATACTTTCAACAATGCAGTGGGTTTCTCTACAGTTGCTTCTGCTACAAAATTCAGTGGCAATGACTGCTAAGGAAATGCGAAAATTAGCTGAGGGACACCCTGCCATCAAGAAAGCATAGCAGAGGATAGTTTCGACCCATCGACCTCTGGGCCCAGCACGCTTCCGCTGCGCCACTCTGCTAACTCCCAAACAGCTTGTTTCAGAATGTCATTTCACTTGGATACAAGCAGCTCTTGGTGAACAACTTGCTAATGGTTTCACAGTCGTGGATAAAGAACTCTTTTGTAAAAACAGGTAAGAAGATTGATGTGACATTAGGACTTCTCAGACAGTTAAGATTTCACAGCAAAAATTAAAGATATGAAGCCTCGGGAGAACATGACAGGAAACCGTGAAGAGAAAGAAAATTCAACCAACCACGTGAATTTTTGAAGATTTATGCCATTGGTACAATCATGAAAGAAATTATCCGTAATAGAGTCCTGCAATATGTGGATACTGTATTTTCATGCAGCTTTGAATTCAGATGCTGTTTTCTAATTAATTCTTTCAAGTGCTTAACGTGAATTAGCTTGTTAGGCGGAAGAGTTCATCCTCCACCAACACACTTTGGAAGACCCTGCAAGAGGTAAGAAACGGTGCCGGAAAAATAGAAAAATAGAACACACACCATTAGGCAGGTGGGATTTAACTTCCGTATCTGCACCCTTCAAATTCCTTTCATTGGATGGAACAAGTAACGCTTTAACAACTGAAAACAGAATAAGAGAATGAAGAAGGACAAATAGAGGAAACCGGCATAAAATCAGAGATTTTCATTGTAATTTTGTTAGATGTCTATACTCTTTATTCTGGAAGAGAGACTTAGAGATTGAGAGAAACACATGGAAAAAGAAACAGAGATAGGGATATGGGAGGAAGAAAATGTCATTGAAATTTTCTGCCAACTTGCCGAGGATTTTGGCAAATGTCCTCAAAGTAAACATACTGTGAAAGGGCAGTTTTGACCAAGACATCCCAGATGGGACTCGAACCCACAATCCCTGGCTTCGAAGGCCAATGCCTTATCCATTAGGCCACTGGGACAAAATGTGGCTTGCTGGAATTGTACATTTCTTGTTGCTTCTAATTAGATCTGAGTGGTAAAAAAAGATGAGAACACCATTTAGCATATGTAGGAGCGTTTCTTTCATGTAATACATTCAACAATGCAGTTGGTTTCTCTACAGTTGCTTCTGCTACAAAATTCAGTGGCAATGACTGCTAAGGAAATGCGAAAATTAGCTGAAGGACACCCTGCTATCAAGACGGCATAGCAGAGGATGGTTTCGATCCATCGACCTCTGGGTTAGGGACCCAGCACGCATCCGCTGCGCCACTCTGCTAACTCCCAAACAATTTGTTTCAGAATGCTATTTCTCTTGGATACAAGCAGCTCTTGGTGAACAACTTGCTAATGGTTTCACAGTCGTGGATAAAGAACTCCTTTGTAAAAACAGGTAAGAAGATTGATGTGACATTAGGACTTCTCAGACAGTTAAGATTTCACAGCAAAAATTAAAGATATGAAGCCTCGGGAGAACGTGACAGGAAACCGTGAAGAGAAAGAAAATTCAACCAACGACGTGAATTTTTGAAGATTTATGCCATTGGTACAATCGTGCAAGAAATTATCCGTAATAGGGTCCTACAATGTGTGGATACTGTATTTGCATGCAGCTTTGATTTCAGATGCTGTTTTCTAATTAATTCTTTCAAGTGCTTAACGTGAATTAGTTTGTTAGGTGGAAGAGTTCATCCTCCACCAAAACCGTTTGGAAGACCCTCCAAGAGGTAAGAAACGGTGCCGGAAAAATAGAAAAATAGAACATACACCATTTAGCAGGTGGGATTTAACTTCCGTATCTGCACCCTTCAAATTCCTTCCATTGCATGGAACAAGTAAAGGTTTAACAGCTGACAACAGAATAAGAGAAAGACCAGCATAAAATCAGAGATTTTCATTGGAATTTTGCTGGATGTCTATACTCTTTCTTCTGGAAGAGAGAGTTAGAGATTGAGAGACACACATGGAAAAAGAAACAGAGATAGGGATAGGGGAGGAAGAAAATGTCATTGGAATTTTCTACCAACTTGCCCAGGATTTTGGCAAATGTCCTCAATGTAAACGTACTGTGAAAGGGCAGTTTTGACCAAGACATCCCAGAATGGACTCAAACCCACAATCCCTGGCTTAGGAGGCCAATGCCTTATCCATTAGGCCACTTGGACAAAATGTGGTATGCTGGAATTGTACATTTCTTGTTGCTTCTAATTAGATCTGAGTGGAACAAAAAGAGAAGAGAACCGTTTACCTCATGTAGGAGCGTTTCTTTCCTGTAATACTTTCAACAATGTAGTGGGTTTCTCTACAGTTGCTTCTGCTACAAAATTCAATGGCAATGACTGCTAAGGAAATGCGAAAATTAGCTGAGGGACACCCTGCCATCAAGACGGTATAGCAGAGGATGGTTTCGACCCATCGACCTCTGGGCCCAGCACGCTTCCGCTGCGCCACTCTGCTAACTCCCAAACAGCTTGTTTCAGAATGTCATTTCACTTGGATACAAGCAGCTCTTGGTGAACAACTTGCTAATGGTTTCACAGTCGTGGATAAAGAACTCTTTTGTAAAAACAGGTAAGAAGATTGATGTGACATTAGGACTTCTCAGACAGTTAAGATTTCACAGCAAAAATTAAAGATATGAAGCCTCGGGAGAACGTGACAGGAAACCGTGAAGAGAAAGAAAATTCAACCAACCACGTGAATTTTTGAAGATTTATGCCATTGGTACAATCATGCAAGAAATTATCCGTAATAGAGTCCTGCAATGTGTGGATACTGTATTTTCATGCAGCTTTGAATTCAGATGCTGTTTTCTAATTAATTCTTTCAAGTGCTTAACGTGAATTAGCTTGTTAGGCGGAAGAGTTCATCCTCCACCAACACACTTTGGAAGACCCTCCAAGAGGTAAGAAACGGTGCCGGAAAAATAGAAAAATAGAACACACACCATTAGGCAGGTGGGATTTAACTTCCGTATCTGCACCCTTCAAATTCCTTTCATTGGATGGAACAAGTAACGCTTTAACAACTGAAAACAGAATAAGAGAATGAAGAAGGAGAAATAGAGAAAACAGGCATAATATCAGAGATTTTCATTGTAATTTTGTTAGATGTCTGTACTCTTTATTCTGGAAGAGAGAATTAGAGATTGAGAGAAACACATGGAAAAAGAAACAGAGATAGGGATATGGGAGGAAGAAAATGTCATTGAAATTTTCTGCCAACTTGCCGAGGATTTTGGCAAATGTCCTCAAAGTAAACATACTGCGAAAGGGCAGTTTTGACCAAGACATTCCAGATGAGATTCGAACCCACAATCCCAGACTTCGAAGGCCAATGCCTTATCCATTAGGTCACTGGGACAAAATGTGGCTTGCTGGAATTGTACATTTCTTGTTGCTTCTAATTAGATCTGAGTGGTAAAAAAAGATGAGAACACCATTTAGCATATGTAGGAGCGTTTCTTTCATGTAATACATTCAACAATGCAGTTGGTTTCTCTACAGTTGCTTCTGCTACAAAATTCAGTGGCAATGACTGCTAAGGAAATGCGAAAATTAGCTGAAGGACACCCTGCTATCAAGACGGCATAGCAGAGGATGGTTTCGATCCATCGACCTCTGGGTTATGGGCCCAGCACGCCATTCTGCTAACTCCCAAACAATTTGTTTCAGAATGCTATTTCTCTTGGATACAAGCAGCTCTTGGTGAACAACTTGCTAATGGTTTCACAGTCGTGGATAAAGAACTCTTTTGTAAAAACAGGTAAGAAGATTGATGTGACATTAGGACTTCTCAGACAGTTAAGATTTCACAGCAAAAATTAAAGATATGAAGCCTCGGGAGAACGTGACAGGAAACCGTGAAGAGAAAGAAAATTCAACCAACCACGTGAATTTTTGAAGATTTATGCCATTGGTACAATCGTGCAAGAAATTATCCGTAATAGGGTCCTATAATGTGTGGATACTGTATTTGCATGCAGCTTTGATTTCAGATGCTGTTTTCTAATTAATTCTTTCAAGTGCTTAACGTGAATTAGTTTGTTAGGTGGAAGAGTTCATCCTCCACCAAAACCGTTTGGAAAACCCTCCAAGAGGTAAGAAACGGTGCCGGAAAAATAGAAAAATAGAACACACACCATTTAGCAGGTGGGATTTAACTTCCGTATCTGCACCTTTCAAATTCTTTCCATTGGATGGAACAAGTAAAGGTTTAACAGCTGACAACAGAATAAGAGAAAGACCAGCATAAAATCAGAGATTTTCATTGGAATTTTGTTGGATGTCTATACTCTTTCTTCTGGAAGAGAGAGTTAGAGATTGAGAGACACACATGGAAATAGAAACAGAGATAGGGATAGGGGAGGAAGAAAATGTTACTGGAATTTTCTGCCAACTTGCCCAGGATTTTGGCAAATGTCCTCAAAGTAAACGTACTGTGAAAGGGCAGTTTTGACCAAGACATCCCAGCTAGAACTCGAACCCACAATCCCTGGCTTCGAAGGCCAATGCCTTATCCATTAGGCCACTGGGACAAAATGTGGTAGGCTGGAATTGTACATTTCTTGTTGCTTCTAATTAGATCTGAGTGGAACAAAAAGAGAAGAGAACCGTTTAGCTCATGTAGGAGCGTTTCTTTCCTGTAATACTTTCAACAATGCAGTGGGTTTCTCTACAGTTGCTTCTGCTACAAAATTCAGTGGCAATGACTGCTAAGGAAATGCGAACATTAGCTGAGGGACACCCTGCCATCAAGACGGCATAGCAGAGGATGGTTTCGACCCATCGACCTCTGGGCCCAGCACGCTTCCGCTGCGCCACTCTGCTAACTCCCAAACAGCTTGTTTCAGAATGTCATTTCACTTGGATACAAGCAGCTCTTGGTGAACAACTTGCTAATGGTTTCACAGTCGTGGATAAAGAACTCTTTTGTAAAAACAGGTAAGAAGATTGATGTGACATTAGGACTTCTCAGACAGTTAAGATTTCACAGCAAAAATTAAAGATATGAAGCCTCGGGAGAACGTGACAGGAAACCGTGAAGAGAAAGAAAATTCAACCAACCACGTGAATTTTTGAAGATTTATGCCATTGGTACAATCATGCAAGAAATTATCCGTAATAGAGTCCTACAATGTGTGGATACTGTATTTGCATGCAGCTTTGATTTCAGATGCTGTTTTCTAATTAATTCTTTCAAGTGCTTAACGTGAATTAGCTTGTTAGGCGGAAGAGTTCATCCTCCACCAACACACTTTGGAAGACCCTCCAAGACGTAAGAAACGGTGCCGGAAAAATAGAAAAATAGAACACACACCATTAGGCAGGTGGGATTTAACTTCCGTATCTGCACCCTTCAAATTCCTTTCATTGGATGGAACAAGTAACGCTTTAACAACTGAAAACAGAATAAGAGAATGAAGAAGGAGAAATAGAGGAAACCGGCATAAAATCAGAGATTTTCATTGTAATTTTGTTAGATGTCTATACTCTTTATTCTGGAAGAGAGACTTAGAGATTGAGAGAAACACATGGAAAAAGAAACAGAGATAGGGATATGGGAGGAAGAAAATGTCATTGAAATTTTCTGCCAACTTGCCGAGGATTTTGGCAAATGTTCTCCAACTAAATGTACTGTGAAAGGGCAGTTTCGACCAAGACATCCCAGATGGGACTCGAACCCACAATCCCTGGCTTCGAAGGCCAATGCCTTATCCATTAGGCCACTGGGACAAAATGTGGCTTGCTGGAATTGTACATTTCTTGTTGCTTCTAATTAGATCTGAGTGGTAAAAAATGAAAAGAGAACCATTTAGCGTATATAGGACCGTTTCTTTCATGTAATACATTCAACAATGCAGTGGGTTTCTCTACAGTTGCTTCTGCTACAAAATTCAGTGGCAATGACTGCTAAGGAAATGCGAAAATTAGCTGAGGGACACCCTGCCATCAAGACAGCATAGCAGAGGATAGTTTCGACCCATCGACCTCTGGGCCCAGCACGCTTCCGCTGCGCCACTCTGCTAACTCCCAAACAGCTTGTTTCAGAATGTCATTTCACTTGGATACAAGCAGATCTTGGTGAACAACTTGCTAATGGTTTCACAGTCGTGGATAAAGAACTCTTTTGTAAAAACAGGTCAGAAGATTGATGTGACATTAGGACTTCTCAGACAGTTAAGATTTCACAGCAAAAATTAAAGATATGAAGCCTCGGGAGAACGTGACAGGAAACCGTGAAGAGAAAGAAAATTCAACCAACCACGTGAATTTTTGAAGATTTATGCCATTGGTACAATCGTGCAAGAAATTATCCGTAATAGGGTCCTATAATGTGTGGATACTGTATTTGCATGCAGCTTTGATTTCAGATGCTGTTTTCTAATTAATTCTTTCAAGTGCTTAACGTGAATTAGTTTGTTAGGTGGAAGAGTTCATCCTCCACCAAAACCGTTTGGAAGACCCTCCAAGAGGTAAGAAACGGTGCCGGAAAAATAGAAAAATAGAACACACACCATTTAGCAGGTGGGATTTAACTTCCGTATCTGCACCCTTCAAATTCTTTCCATTGGATGGAACAAGTAAAGGTTTAACAGCTGAAAACAGAATAAGAGAAAGACCAGCATAAAATCAGAGATTTTCATTGGAATTTTGTTGGATGTCTATACTCTTTCTTCTGGAAGAGAGAGTTAGAGATTGAGAGACACACATGGAAAAAGAAACAGAGATAGGGATAGTGGAGGAAGAAAATGTCATTGGAATTTTCTACCAACTTGCCCAGGATTTTGGCAAATGTCCTCAAAGTAAACGTACTGTGAAAGGGCAGTTTTGACCAAGACATCCCAGAATGGACTCAAACCCACAAGCCCTGGCTTAGGAGGCCAATGCCTTATCCATTAGGCCACTGGGAAAAAATGTGGTATGCTGGAATTGTACATTTCTTGTTGCTTCTAATTAGATCTGAGTGGAACAAAAAGAGAAGAGAACCGTTTAGCTCATGTAGGAGCGTTTCTTTCCTGTAATACTTTCAACAATGCAGTGGGTTTCTCTACAGTTGCTTCTGCTACCAAATTCAGTGGCAATGACTGCTAAGGAAATGCGAACATTAGCTGAGGGACACCCTGCCATCAAGACGGCATAGCAGAGGATGGTTTCGACCCATCGACCTCTGGGCCCAGCACGCTTCCGCTGCGCCACTCTGCTAACTCCCAAACAGCTTGTTTCAGAATGTCATTTCACTTGGATACAAGCAGCTCTTGGTGAACAACTTGCTAATGGTTTCACAGTCGTGGATAAAGAACTCTTTTGTAAAAACAGGTAAGAAGATTGATGTGACATTAGGACTTCTCAGACAGTTAAGATTTCACAGCAAAAATTAAAGATATGAAGCTTCGGGAGAATGTGACAGGAAACTGTGAAGAGAAAGAAAATTCAACCAACCACGTGAATTTTTGAAGATTTATGCCATTGGTACAATCATGCAAGAAATTATCCGTAATAGGGTCCTACAATGTGTGGATACTGTATTTGCATGCAGCTTTGATTTCAGATGCTGTTTTCTAATTAATTCTTTCAAGTGCTTAACGTGAATTAGCTTGTTAGGCGGAAGAGTTCATCCTCCACCAACACACTTTGGAAGACCCTCCAAGAGGTAAGAAACGGTGCCGGAAAAATAGAAAAATAGAACACACACCATTAGGCAGGTGGGATTTAACTTCCGTATCTGCACCCTTCAAATTCCTTTCATTGGATGGAACAAGTAACGCTTTAACAACTGAAAACAGAATAAGAGAATGAAGAAGGAGAAATAGAGGAAACCGGCATAAAATCAGAGATTTTCATTGTAATTTTGTTAGATGTCTATACTCTTTATTCTGGAAGAGAGAGTTAGAGATTGAGAGAAACACATGGAAAAAGAAACAGAGATAGGGATATGGGAGGAAGAAAATGTCATTGAAATTTTCTGCCAACTTGCCCAGGATTTTGTAAAAATATTCTCCAACTAAATGTACTGTGAAAGGGCAGTTTCGACCAAGACATCCCAGATGGGACTCGAACCCACAATCCCTGGATTCGAAGGCCAATGCCTTATCCATTAGGCCACTGGGACAAAATGTGGCTTGCTGGAATTGTACATTTCTTGTTGCTTCTAATTAGATCTGAGTGGTAAAAAATGAAAAGAGAACCATTTAGCGTATATAGGACCGTTTCTTTCATGTAATACATTCAACAATGCAGTGGGTTTCTCTACAGTTGCTTCTGCTACAAAATTCAGTGGCAATGACTGCTAAGGAAATGCGAAAATTAGCTGAGGGACACCCTGCCATCAAGACAGCATAGCAGAGGATAGTTTCAACCCATCGACCTCTGGGCCCAGCATGCTTCCGCTGCGCCACTCTGCTAACTCCCAAACAGCTTGTTTCAGAATGTCATTTCACTTGGATACAAGCAGCTCTTGGTGAACAACTTGCTAATGGTTTCACAGTCGTGGATAAAGAACTCTTTTGTAAAAACAGGTAAGAAGATTGATGTGACATTAGGACTTCTCAGACAGTTAAGATTTCACAGCAAAAATTAAAGATATGAAGCCTCGGGAGAACGTGACAGGAAACCGTGAAGAGAAAGAAAATTCAACCAACCACGTGAATTTTTGAAGATTTATGCCATTGGTACAATCGTGCAAGAAATTATCCGTAATAGGGTCCTATAATGTGTGGATACTGTATTTGCATGCAGCTTTGATTTCAGATGCTGTTTTCTAATTAATTCTTTCAAGTGCTTAACGTGAATTAGTTTGTTAGGTGGAAGAGTTCATCCTCCACCAAAACCGTTTGGAAGACCCTCCAAGAGGTAAGAAACGGTGCCGGAAAAATAGAAAAATAGAACACACACCATTTAGCAGGTGGGATTTAACTTCCGTATCTGCACCTTTCAAATTCTTTCCATTGGATGGAACAAGTAAAGGTTTAACAGCTGAAAACAGAATAAGAGAAAGACCAGCATAAAATCAGAGATTTTCATTGGAATTTTGTTGGATGTCTATACTCTTTCTTCTGGAAGAGAGAGTTAGAGATTGAGAGACACACATGGAAAAAGAAACAGAGATAGGGATAGGGGAGGAAGAAAATGTCATTGGAATTTTCTACCAACTTGCCCAGGATTTTGGCAAATGTCCTCAAAGTAAACGTACTGTGAAAGGGCAGTTTTGACCAAGACATCCCAGAATGGACTCAAACCCACAATCCCTGGCTTAGGAGGCCAATGCCTTATCCATTAGGCCACTGGGAC
Organism: Erpetoichthys calabaricus; assembly: GCF_900747795.2. NCBI lineage: Eukaryota > Metazoa > Chordata > Cladistia > Polypteriformes > Polypteridae > Erpetoichthys > Erpetoichthys calabaricus. The sequence goes on along the minus strand of NW_026261604.1, from coordinate 9,480 downwards.
AAAATGTTGTATGCTGGAATTGTACATTTCTTGTTGCTTCTAATTAGATCTGAGTGGAACAAAAAGAGAAGAGAACCGTTTAGCTCATGTAGGAGCGTTTCTTTCCTGTAATACTTTCAACAATGCAGTGGGTTTCTCTACAGTTGCTTCTGCTACCAAATTCAGTGGCAATGAATGCTAAGGAAATGCGAACATTAGCTGAGGGACACCCTGCCATCAAGACGGCATAGCAGAGGATGGTTTCGACCCATCGACCTCTGGGCCCAGCACGCTTCCGCTGCGCCACTCTGCTAACTCCCAAACAGCTTGTTTCAGAATGTCATTTCACTTGGATACAAGCAGCTCTTGGTGAACAACTTGCTAATGGTTTCACAGTCGTGGATAAAGAACTCTTTTGTAAAAACAGGTAAGAAGATTGATGTGACATTAGGACTTCTCAGACAGTTAAGATTTCACAGCAAAAATTAAAGATATGAAGCCTCGGGAGAACGTGACAGGAAACTGTGAAGAGAAAGAAAATTCAACCAACCACGTGAATTTTTGAAGATTTATGCCATTGGTACAATCATGCAAGAAATTATCCGTAATAGGGTCCTACAATGTGTGGATACTGTATTTGCATGCAGCTTTGATTTCAGATGCTGTTTTCTAATTAATTCTTTCAAGTGCTTAACGTGAATTAGCTTGTTAGGCGGAAGAGTTCATCCTCCGCCAACACACTTTGGAAGACCCTCCAAGACGTAAGAAACGGTGCCGGAAAAATAGAAAAATAGAACACACACCATTAGGCAGGTGGGATTTAACTTCCGTATCTGTACCCTTCAAATTCCTTTCATTGGATGGAACAAGTAACGCTTTAACAACTGAAAACAGAATAAGAGAATGAAGAAGGAGAAATAGAGGAAACCGGCATAAAATCAGAGATTTTCATTGTAATTTTGTTAGATGTCTATACTCTTTATTCTGGAAGAGAGAGTTAGAGATTGAGAGAAACACATGGAAAAAGAAACAGAGATAGGGATATGGGAGGAAGAAAATGTCATTGAAATTTTCTGCCAACTTGCCCAGGATTTTGGCAAATGTTCTCCAACTAAATGTACTGTGAAAGGGCAGTTTCGACCAAGACATCCCAGATGGGACTCGAACCCACAATCCCTGGATTCGAAGGCCAATGCCTTATCCATTAGGCCACTGGGACAAAATGTGGCTTGCTGGAATTGTACATTTCTTGTTGCTTCTAATTAGATCTGAGTGGTAAAAAATGAAAAGAGAACCATTTAGCGTATATAGGACCGTTTCTTTCATGTAATACATTCAACAATGCAGTGGGTTTCTCTACAGTTGCTTCTGCTACAAAATTCAGTGGCAATGACTGATAAGGAAATGCGAAAATTAGCTGAGGGACACCCTGCCATCAAGACGGCATAGCAGAGGATGGTTTCGATCCATCGACCTCTGGGCCCAGCACGCTTCCGCTGCGCCACTCTGCTAACTCCCAAACAATTTGTTTCAGAATGCTATTTCTCTTGGATACAAGCAGCTCTTGGTGAACAACTTGCTAATGGTTTCACAGTCGTGGATAAAGAACTCTTTTGTAAAAACAGGTAAGAAGATTGATGTGACATTAGGACTTCTCAGACAGTTAAGATTTCACAGCAAAAATTAAAGATATGAAGCCTCGGGAGAACGTGACAGGAAACCGTGAAGAGAAAGAAAATTCAACCAACCACGTGAATTTTTGAAGATTTATGCCATTGGTACAATCGTGCAAGAAATTATCCGTAATAGGGTCCTATAATGTGTGGATACTGTATTTGCATGCAGCTTTGATTTCAGATGCTGTTTTCTAATTAATTCTTTCAAGTGCTTAACGTGAATTAGTTTGTTAGGTGGAAGAGTTCATCCTCCACCAAAACCGTTTGGAAGACCCTCCAAGAGGTAAGAAACGGTGCCGGAAAAATAGAAAAATAGAACAGACACCATTTAGCAGGTGGGATTTAACTTCCGTATCTGCACCTTTCAAATTCTTTCCATTGGATGGAAAAAGTAAAGGTTTAACAGCTGAAAACAGAATAAGAGAAAGACCAGCATAAAATCAGAGATTTTCATTGGAATTTTGTTGGATGTCTATACTCTTTCTTCTGGAAGAGAGAGTTAGAGATTGAGAGACACACATGGAAAAAGAAACAGAGATAGGGATAGAGGAGGAAGAAAATGTCATTGGAATTTTCTACCAACTTGCCCAGGATTTTGGCAAATGTCCTCAAAGTAAACGTACTGTGAAAGGGCAGTTTTGACCAAGACATCCCAGAATGGACTCAAACCCACAATCCCTGGCTTAGGAGGCCAATGCCTTATCCATTAGGCCACTGGGACAAAATGTGGTATGCTGGAATTGTACATTTCTTGTTGCTTCTAATTAGATCTGAGTGGAACAAAAAGAGAAGAGAACCGTTTAGCTCATGTAGGAGCGTTTCTTTCCTGTAATACTTTCAACAATGCAGTGGGTTTCTCTACAGTTGCTTCTGCTACAAAATTCAATGGCAATGACTGCTAAGGAAATGCGAAAATTAGCTGAGGGACACCCTGCCATCAAGACGGCATAGCAGAGGATGGTTTCGACCCATCGACCTCTGGGCCCAGCACGCTTCCGCTGCGCCACTCTGCTAACTCCCAAACAGCTTGTTTCAGAATGTCATTTCACTTGGATACAAGCAGCTCTTGGTGAACAACTTGCTAATGGTTTCACAGTCGTGGATAAAGAACTCTTTTGTAAAAACAGGTAAGAAGATTGATGTGACATTAGGACTTCTCAGACAGTTAAGATTTCACAGCAAAAATTAAAGATATGAAGCCTCGGGAGAACGTGACAGGAAACTGTGAAGAGAAAGAAAATTCAACCAACCACGTGAATTTTTGAAGATTTATGCCATTGGTACAATCATGCAAGAAATTATCCGTAATAGGGTCCTACAATGTGTGGATACTGTATTTGCATGCAGCTTTGATTTCAGATGCTGTTTTCTAATTAATTCTTTCAAGTGCTTAACGTGAATTAGCTTGTTAGGCGGAAGAGTTCATCCTCCGCCAACACACTTTGGAAGACCCTCCAAGACGTAAGAAACGGTGCCGGAAAAATAGAAAAATAGAACACACACCATTAGGCAGGTGGGATTTAACTTCCGTATCTGCACCCTTCAAATTCCTTTCATTGGATGGAACAAGTAACGCTTTAACAACTGAAAACAGAATAAGAGAATGAAGAAGGAGAAATAGAGGAAACCGGCATAAAATCAGAGATTTTCATTGTAATTTTGTTAGATGTCTATACTCTTTATTCTGGAAGAGAGAGTTAGAGATTGAGAGAAACACATGGAAAAAGAAACAGAGATAGGGATATGGGAGGAAGAAAATGTCATTGAAATTTTCTGCCAACTTGCCGAGGATTTTGGCAAATGTTCTCCAACTAAATGTACTGTGAAAGGGCAGTTTCGACCAAGACATCCCAGATGGGACTCGAACCCACAATCCCTGGCTTCGAAGGCCAATGCCTTATCCATTAGGCCACTGGGACAAAATGTGGCTTGCTGGAATTGTACATTTCTTGTTGCTTCTAATTAGATCTGAGTGGTAAAAAATGAAAAGAGAACCATTTAGCGTATATAGGACCGTTTCTTTCATGTAATACATTCAACAATGCAGTGGGTTTCTCTACAGTTGCTTCTGCTACAAAATTCAGTGGCAATGACTGCTAAGGAAATGCGAAAATTAGCTGAGGGACACCCTGCCATCAAGACAGCATAGCAGAGGATAGTTTCGACCCATCGACCTCTGGGCCCAGCACGCTTCCGCTGCGCCACTCTGCTAACTCCCAAACAGCTTGTTTCAGAATGTCATTTCACTTGGATACAAGCAGCTCTTGGTGAACAACTTGCTAATGGTTTCACAGTCGTGGATAAAGAACTCTTTTGTAAAAACAGGTCAGAAGATTGATGTGACATTAGGACTTCTCAGACAGTTAAGATTTCACAGCAAAAATTAAAGATATGAAGCCTCGGGAGAACGTGACAGGAAACCGTGAAGAGAAAGAAAATTCAACCAACCACGTGAATTTTTGAAGATTTATGCCATTGGTACAATCGTGCAAGAAATTATCCGTAATAGGGTCCTACAATGTGTGGATACTGTATTTGCATGCAGCTTTGATTTCAGATGCTGTTTTCTAATTAATTCTTTCAAGTGCTTAACGTGAATTAGTTTGTTAGGTGGAAGAGTTCATCCTCCACCAAAACCGTTTGGAAAACCCTCCAAGAGGTAAGAAACGGTGCCGGAAAAATAGAAAAATAGAACACACACCATTTAGCAGGTGGGATTTAACTTCCGTATCTGCACCTTTCAAATTCTTTCCATTGGATGGAACAAGTAAAGGTTTAACAGCTGACAACAGAATAAGAGAAAGACCAGCATAAAATCAGAGATTTTCATTGGAATTTTGTTGGATGTCTATACTCTTTCTTCTGGAAGAGAGAGTTAGAGATTGAGAGACACACATGGAAAAAGAAACAGAGATAGGGATAGGGGAGGAAGAAAATGTCATTGGAATTTTCTACCAACTTGCCCAGGATTTTGGCAAATGTCCTCAAAGTAAACGTACTGTGAAAGGGCAGTTTTGACCAAGACATCCCAGAATGGACTCAAACCCACAATCCCTGGCTTAGGAGGCCAATGCCTTATCCATTAGGCCACTGGGACAAAATGTGGTATGCTGGAATTGTACATTTCTTGTTGCTTCTAATTAGATCTGAGTGGAACAAAAAGAGAAGAGAACCGTTTAGCTCATGTAGGAGCGTTTCTTTCCTGTAATACTTTCAACAATGCAGTGGGTTTCTCTACAGTTGCTTCTGCTACAAAATTCAGTGGCAATGACTGCTAAGGAAATGCGAAAATTAGCTGAGGGACACCCTGCCATCAAGACGGCATAGCAGAGGATGGTTTCGACCCATCGACCTCTGGGCCCAGCACGCTTCCGCTGCGCCACTCTGCTAACTCCCAAACAGCTTGTTTCAGAATGTCATTTCACTTGGATACAAGCAGCTCTTGGTGAACAACTTGCTAATGGTTTCACAGTCGTGGATAAAGAACTCTTTTGTAAAAACAGGTAAGAAGATTGATGTGACATTAGGACTTCTCAGACAGTTAAGATTTCACAGCAAAAATTAAAGATATGAAGCCTCGGGAGAACGTGACAGGAAACCGTGAAGAGAAAGAAAATTCAACCAACCACGTGAATTTTTGAAGATTTATGCCATTGGTACAATCATGCAAGAAATTATCCGTAATAGAGTCCTGCAATGTGTGGATACTGTATTTGCATGCAGCTTTGATTTCAGATGCTGTTTTCTACTTAGTTCTTTCAAGTGCTTAACGTGAATTAGCTTGTTAGGCGGAAGAGTTCATCCTCCACCAACACACTTTGGAAGACCCTGCAAGAGGTAAGAAACGGTGCCGGAAAAATAGAAAAATAGAACACACACCATTAGGCAGGTGGGATTTAACTTCCGTATCTGCACCCTTCAAATTCCTTTCATTGGATGGAACAAGTAACGCTTTAACAACTGAAAACAGAATAAGAGAATGAAGAAGGAGAAATAGAGGAAACCGGCATAAAATCAGAGATTTTCATTGTAATTTTGTTAGATGTCTATACTCTTTATTCTGGAAGAGAGAGTTAGAGATTGAGAGAAACACATGGAAAAAGAAACAGAGATAGGGATATGGGAGGAAGAAAATGTCATTGAAATTTTCTGCCAACTTGCCGAGGATTTTGGCAAATGTTCTCCAACTAAATGTACTGTGAAAGGGCAGTTTCGACCAAAACATCCCAGATGGGACTCGAACCCACAATCCCTGGCTTCGAAGGCCAATGCCTTATCCATTAGGCCACTGGGACAAAATGTGGCTTGCTGGAATTGTACATTTCTTGTTGCTTCTAATTAGATCTGAGTGGTAAAAAATGAAAAGAGAACCATTTAGCTTATGTAGGAGCGTTTCTTTCCTGTAATACATTCAACAATGCAGTGGGTTTCTCTACAGTTGCTTCTGCTACAAAATTCAGTGGCAATGACTGCTAAGGAAATGCGAAAATTAGCTGAGGGACACCCTGCCATCAAGACAGCATAGCAGAGGATAGTTTCGATCCATCGACCTCTGGGGCCCAGCACGCTTCCGCTGCGCCACTCTGCTAACTCACAAACAGCTTGTTTCAGAATGTCATTTCACTTGGATACAAGCAGCTCTTGGTGAACAACTTGCTAATGGTTTCACAGTCGTGGATAAAGAACTCTTTTGTAAAAACAGGTAAGAAGATTGATGTGACATTAGGACTTCTCAGACAGTTAAGATTTCACAGCAAAAATTAAAGATATGAAGCCTCGGGAGAACGTGACAGGAAACCGTGAAGAGAAAGAAAATTCAACCAACCACGTGAATTTTTGAAGATTTATGCCATTGGTACAATCGTGCAAGAAATTATCCGTAATAGGGTCCTATAATGTGTGGATACTGTATTTGCATGCAGCTTTGATTTCAGATGCTGTTTTCTAATTAATTCTTTCAAGTGCTTAACGTGAATTAGTTTGTTAGGTGGAAGAGTTCATCCTCCACCAAAACCGTTTGGAAAACCCTCCAAGAGGTAAGAAACGGTGCCGGAAAAATAGAAAAATAGAACACACACCATTTAGCAGGTGGGATTTAACTTCCGTATCTGCACCCTTCAAATTCTTTCCATTGGATGGAACAAGTAAAGGTTTAACAGCTGAAAACAGAATAAGAGAAAGACCAGCATAAAATCAGAGATTTTCATTGGAATTTTGTTGGATGTCTATACTCTTTCTTCTGGAAGAGAGAGTTAGAGATTGAGAGACACACATGGAAAAAGAAACAGAGATAGGGATAGGGGAGGAAGAAAATGTCATTGGAATTTTCTACCAACTTGCCCAGGATTTTGGCAAATGTCCTCAAAGTAAACGTACTGTGAAAGGGCAGTTTTGACCAAGACATCCCAGAAGGGACTCAAACCCACAATCCCTGGCTTAGGAGGCCAATGCCTTATCCATTAGGCCACTGGGACAAAATGTGGTATGCTGGAATTGTACATTTCTTGTTGCTTCTAATTAGATCTGAGTGGAACAAAAAGAGAAGAGAACCGTTTAGCTCATGTAGGAGCGTTTCTTTCCTGTAATACTTTCAACAATGCAGTGGGTTTCTCTACAGTTGCTTCTGCTACAAAATTCAATGGCAATGACTGCTAAGGAAATGCGAAAATTAGCTGAGGGACACCCTGCCATCAAGACGGCATAGCAGAGGATGGTTTCGACCCATCGACCTCTGGGCCCAGCACGCTTCCGCTGCGCCACTCTGCTAACTCCCAAACAGCTTGTTTCAGAATGTCATTTCACTTGGATACAAGCAGCTCTTGGTGAACAACTTGCTAATGGTTTCACAGTCGTGGATAAAGAACTTTTTTGTAAAAACAGGTAAGAAGATTGATGTGACATTAGGACTTCTCAGACAGTTAAGATTTCACAGCAAAATTTAAAGATATGAAGCCTCGGGAGAACGTGACAGGAAACCGTGAAGAGAAAGAAAATTCAACCAACCACTTGAATTTTTGAAGATTTATGCCATTGGTACAATCATGCAAGAAATTATCCGTAATAGGGTCCTATAATGTGTGGATACTGTATTTGCATGCAGCTTTGATTTCAGATGCTGTTTTCTACTTAGTTCTTTCAAGTGCTTAACGTGAATTAGCTTGTTAGGCGGAAGAGTTCATCCTCCACCAACACACTTTGGAAGACCCTCCAAGAGGTAAGAAACGGTGCCGGAAAAATAGAAAAATAGAACACACACCATTAGGCAGGTGGGATTTAACTTCCGTATCTGCACCCTTCAAATTCCTTCCATTGGATGGAACAAGTAAAGGTTTAACAGCTGAAAACAGAATAAGAGAAGAAGAAGGAGAAATAGAGGAAACCAGCACAAAATCAGAGATTTTCATTGTAATTTTGTTAGATGTCTATTCTCTTTATTCTGGAAGAGTGAGTTAGACATTGAGAGACACACATGGAAAAAGAAACAGAGATAGGGATAGGGGGAGGAAGAAAATGTCATTGAAATTTTCTGCCAACTTTCCCAGGATTTTGGCAAATGTCCTCAAAGTAAACGTACTGTGAAAGGGCAGTTTTGACCAAGACATCCCATGATGGGACTCGAACCCACAATCCCTGGCTTAGTAGGCCAATGCCTTATCCATTAGGCCACTGGGACAAAATGTGGCTTGCTGGAATTGTTCATTTCTTTTTGCTTCTAATTAGATCTGAGTGGTAGAAAAAAGAAGAGAACCGTTTAGCTCATGTAGGAGCGTTTCTTTCCTGTAATACTTTCAACAATGCAGTGGGTTTCTCTACAGTTGCTTCTGCTACAAAATTCAGTGGCAATGACTGCTAAGGAAATGCGAAAATTAGCTGAGGGACACCCTGCCATCAAGACAGCATAGCAGAGGATGGTTTCGATCCATCGACCTCTGGGTTATGGGCCCAGCACGCTTCCGCTGCGCCACTCTGCTAACTCCCAAACAGCTTGTTTCAGAATGTCATTTCACTGGGATACAAGCAGCTCTTGGTGAACAACTTGCTAATGGTTTCACAGTCGTGGATAAAGAACTCTTTTGTAAAAACAGGTAAGAAGATTGATGTGACATTAGGACTTCTCAGACAGTTAAGATTTCACAGCAAAATTAAAGATATGAAGCCTCGGGAGAACGTGACAGGAAACCGTGAAGAGAAAGAAAATTCAACCAACCACGTGAATTTTTGAAGATTTATGCCATTGGTACAATCGTGCAAGAAATTATCCGTAATAGGGTCCTACAATGTGTGGATACTGTATTTGCATGCAGCTTTGATTTCAGATGCTGTTTTCTAATTAATTCTTTCAAGTGCTTAACGTGAATTAGTTTGTTAGGTGGAAGAGTTCATCCTCCACCAAAACCGTTTGGAAGACCCTCCAAGAGGTAAGAAACGGTGCCGGAAAAATAGAAAAATAGAACACACACCATTTAGCAGGTGGGATTTAACTTCCGTATCTGCACCCTTCAAATTCCTTCCATTGGATGGAACAAGTAAAGGTTTAACAGCTGATAACAGAATAAGAGAAAGACCAGCATAAAATCAGAGATTTTCATTGGAATTTTGTTGGATGTCTATACTCTTTCTTCTGGAAGAGAGAGTTAGAGATTGAGAGACACACATGGAAAAAGAAACAGAGATAGGGATAGGGGAGGAAGAAAATGTCATTGGAATTTTCTACCAACTTGCCCAGGATTTTGGCAAATGTCCTCAAAGTAAACGTACTGTGAAAGGGCAGTTTTGACCAAGACATCCCAGATGGGACTCGAACCCACAATCCCTGGCTTAGGAG